>NC_041380.1:52001784-52011935 GCF_002162155.2 Triticum dicoccoides | reverse complement strand
TCTCTGTCAAATGTATTGAAATCGATGACATTTATCGTGGATTCTGTCCGTTTTTCATCTGTTTGAGGTAACCTCTCACATCCCCCATGATTTGGTTGGCTGAAATTCATTTGCTTGGTGGCACTGGTAAAGTGTGCCCAAATTCTAGTTTTGTCGATTTCTCCCAAATCCACTCTTGAAGTGGTGACACAGTGATCAGTATGATGTTTGGGATTTTGAGTAAGCACTAGGATAGTCATATATTTTTTATTTGTGACATCAATGAACTAGGGTTAGGGTTTGTGTTAGAGGGGGAATAGATGTAATGACATGGCCTATTTTAGATTGTTTATTCCTTGATGATATATTCCTTCAATGTGCTCTAAATATTATGCGGTAGATTTTTAATTGATGCATCAAGTTTCTTGCAATTGTTTTTACTCCCTTCGTTCCTAAATATTAGTCTTATTAGAGATGCAATATAGGAACGGAGGGAGTAGATAGCGAGAATCGATAATACTCATCATGTGGACAAGGCGACATTTTTTAGTAACAATGCTGAGATTGTTGACAACAAGGAGAAATTCATGGTATTTGTGACACGTCCTAGTCATGACGAAGATGTTGGAAGAGTAAGGAATGTATAGAATTGGATGGACCCGAGTCAGAATGTCGTTAAAGCCATTATTTGTAATACTCCCTATTTTGTTCTCCTCATTTAAAGCCATTATATATGTTTTTTAAAAACACGGTTCATACATAAGCGCTCATATATACGCGTATACACTTGTCCCAATAAACACACACACGGACCCTACCTCTATCAGCATCTCCGAAATACTGAGCCCGCATATCATCTTGAGATTGACGAAGTCACCAAAGGCGCCTCATAGTCGACAGGAACGTCTCCTCCCACTGAACACGCATTGCCAGAAATCCTGAGATAAATCCATGAATAATGCGAGCACAGGGATTTGAACACTAGTGGGTTGGGGATACCACTGTCCTCCTGGACCTGGACTACATTTGAATTTATGAGCCCTTTGGCCAAGCCATTATATATGTTTTTTTAGAAGCGCCATTATATATGTTGTCCACCGGACTACATTTGAATTTATGGGCCCTTTGGCCTTTGGCCAAAACATGATTAGGCCCAAATAAATTTCTGCATATGGTGAGTAAGTCAAGAGCGTGGAGAGCATGTGAGGTTTAGTCCCAGGTTACTACCATCCAAAAATCTGGCTATCCCTCGACTAGCTTCACTAGTAGAAAAAAGGGGCTTTCGTTCGGGCCTGGCTAGCCCATTAGCCCCGGTTCTGCCACGAACCGGGATCAATGGATACATTCGTCCCGGTTCGTGAGCCCAGAGGGCCGGTCGGGGCCTCGTGGGCATTGGTCCCGGTTCGTCTTGGCCCATTTGTCCCGGTTCTTGGCACGAACCGGGACCAATGGGCCTCGCTCCTGGCCCACAAACATAGGTCCCGGTTCTTGGCTCGAACCGGGAGATAAGGCTGGGCTTTAGTCCCGGTTCCAGCCACGAACCAGGACCAATGAGTTTCCTATATATACCCCACCGCCGGCGAGCAGAGCACTCCACAGTGCTCTGTTTTTTGCTGGCCGGCGAGGAAGGGCATTTGGGTGCTCTAGCTCACCTCTTATGCATGTGAGGTGTTCGATGAAATGCCTGAGCCACATTAGTTAAGTTTTTCTCATCTCGAAGCTCGACCTTGGAGCTCCATTTTTTCTGAGATTTGTCTAGATTTAGCGGTCCGTCACGCCCCGTCCTCGTCTTCACCGCCGTCGATCGCCCGCGCCGATCTCGTCGCCGACACCACCATGGTGAGCCTCTTGTTCTTATCTTCTTTCTGAAAGAAAAAACATCTTACTTTAGATAGATACTTGTCTAATTTTCTTACTTTTGACAGACATAATTATATATAATGCACGCAGACGAACCGGCAATGGATGTACGGTGACAGACACACCTCCGAGTACATTAAGGGCGTGCGTAAATTTCTCGAAGTGGCTGAGGCAAATAAGCAGAATGGTTTTATGTGTTGTCCATGCCCTGATTGTGGGAATACGATGTCTTACTCTGACAAGAAAATCCTTCACACCCACCTGCTTTATAAGGGTTTCATGCCACACTATAATGTTTGGACGAAGAACATAGAAATAGGGGTTATGATGGAAGACAACGAAGAAGAAGAGGACGATGACAACTATGTGCCCCCTGAATACAGTGCTGCTGCAACGGGGGAAGCTGAAGGTCAAGAGGAACCAGACGATGTGCCCGATGATGATCTCCGCCGGGTCATTGTTGATGCAAGGGAAAAGTGTGAAAGTGAAAAGGAGAAGCTGAAGTTCGATCGCATGTTAGAGGATCACAAAAAAGGGTTGTACCCCAATTGCGAAGATGGCAACACAAAGCTCGGTACGTACTGGAATTGCCGCAGTGGAAGGCAGAGAATGCTGTGACTGACAAAGGATTTGAGAAGCTACTGAAAATATTGAAGAAGAAGCTTCCAAAGGATAACGAATTGTCCTACAGTACGTACGCAGCAAAGAAGGTCGTATGCCCTCTAGGATTGGAGGTGGAGAAGATACATGCATGCCCTAATGACTGCATCCTCTACCGCGGTGCGTACAAGGATTTAAAGGCATGCCCGGTGTTGGGGATATTACTGCTGGGCGTAAACCGACCTATCTGGGTCGGGTTAACTTCATCAGTAGTTCAAGAGTGTTAAAGCCCAAGAAGGCAAATGAGGGCCTAAGGCCCATAGTCGGTGCGAGACTTGTAGCTGTAAACCGGAATTTGTATATAAACTTGTATTGTAAGTTAGGAATAAGGAGAGACCAACCCGGATACGAATATCGACCGGTGTTGGGACTCTGTGAACCGACGGGTGTCACCTGTGTATATAGGGGGATGACCCGGCGGCGGTTCAAGGACAACAGACAACAACTCGAGACGTAGGCGAAGCTTGTTTGCTCCCTAGTCATCGAAACCCCATCAATTCCATCACAACTAGACATAGGCTTTAACCTTCATCGAAGGGGCCGAACTAGTATAAACTCTCTTGCGTCCCTGTGTCCGCTTTAACCCCTTCAAGCTAACCCGTCGCGATGGCTCCACGACTAAGTCCTTTCTCTAGGACATCTGCCGTGACAAAACCACGACAGTTGGCGCCCACCGTGGGGCTATCGCACGATGGTTTCCGGTTCTTGGAGGGCCGCTTTGAAGGACTCGAGGGTTACGCTGTAGGCCGGATGACTAAGAGTCGTCGCGGCAAGTTCTACATCGACGACGCAGGCTGGGGCCCCGAGGCTGGCTCAATTGAGTACGGGTACCGGGTCCCCTTTGGTGGCATTCACGTTTTCATTGGCAAGATCGGTGAACCGGGCCCTGAGCCGGACATCTGCACCGACCTCGTCGAGACGGCTCAGCGTGCGCGATCCGCCCGGGTTAAACCGGCCCCCTCTGATCTGCCCAACCGGGTTGGAATATTCATGACTGGCACACAAGCAGCGCTTCATTCTTCGACCGCTGCGGCAACAACCTCCGGTTCAGCAGCGGCGACGGCTGCCGGGGCAGGAGGCCCTGTGCGCCCGCCGGCTCAAGTTCTATCAGAGCTATTTGATGCATTGGCTGTGCTTATGGCGGAGGCTAATCCGGCGGATCAGGGCGTTCACAACGCCGAGATTGCAAAAATGAAGGAACAGATCACCCAGGCCAAGGCAGATCTGGCAGCTGAGGACACTAGGATGGCCACGGAGCGGGCCGCTTTAGACGCACAAGCCTATAGGCTCATGTTGGACCAGAGTGCGTCGCAGGAAGTCATAAGGAGGTAGTACCGATCCCGTTTGCCTCCGGTTTTTGAGGCCAGAGACCTTTTCAACACTCCAGGAGTAGGAACCGGCAATCCGTTGAAGGGAAACCGGGCGGAAGCTCCCGGGACCGGTGTACCGGTTCAGCCTCATTAGATGGACCCGCCTCGTCAAAACACCGTTATACCTCAGGCTGCTTTAACACCTCCAGGTCACTACTCCAACCCAATGGACAATCTTGTTGCCGCTGCTGCACGGCTGGAGGCCATTCCAATGGAGGGTGACTCGCCGCAGGCAGTAGAGACGCGACGGGTCAAGGAACTTCTGAGGACAGCTTTGGTCCAACAGGAAGCATACTCGTACAGCCGCGACCGGATCCACTCGACCCCCCGTCCAAGCCGGAGCTATAGCAGACATATGGATGAACCAGCAGTATCGAGTAATGAACAACGTGGAGCACCCCATGGCAACAACCCGGCGGGTGGTGCTGATAACGCTCAGGGAGTGGTGTACCGGGCCCGCGCGCAGGGAGGCCGAGTTGGCCGCACAACATCAGGCTCGGCAGCTCACGCCGGTTCGTCCAACTATCTCGATCGAACCTGGTGTTACTTCTAGTTCTTTTGGGGTGCCTTGCCTTATCCCCGCTTTACACAACGTGCGCCTGCCCAAGGATTTCAATGGCCCGCACAAGGTACCAAATTACACGGCGGATCAACCCCTAGAGACATGGGTGGAGAGCTATGAGATGTCCATGGAGATGCTTGATGTGGATGACGCAGCGTGTGCGAAATACTTCACCATGATGCTTGAGGGAACGGCCCGTACTTGGTTAAAAAGTTTGTCGGCTAATTCTATCAGTTCATGGGCCCAATTACGAGCCCGGTTTATCAGCAATTTCAAGGATACATGTAAACAGTCTATGTCGATAGTGGACTTAGCTGCCTGCGTCCAGGAGGAAGGAGAGTCAATGACTCATTGGATGCGCCGGGTTTCACAAGTGTTGCACTCCTCAGACCGCATCAACGCTGACACCGCAGTACACTACTAGAAAAAGGGCTATAGATGGGATTGACACTAATGGCGCACCAGACAAGTGGTGCGCCATTAGTATATACTAATGGCGCACCACCCTCTGATGCGCCATTAGAGTTGAAACTACTAATGGCGCACCTGGCTGACGGTGCGCCATTAGTATCAAAAAAAAAATTAACTAGTGCGTCTATCCAAACATACTAATGGCGCATCCTCAGGCAGTGCGCCATTACTAGTTGTAACTAGTAATGGCGCACCTTCCAGAGAGTGCGCCACTAATGTTGTTTTTTTATTATTTTTTTATTTCTTCTTTTGCAAAACTACTAATGGCGCACTCGCACGCGATGCGCCATTACTAGTTTAAACTAGTAATGGCGCACCGTGGTGTAGTGCGCCATTAGTATGTTTTTTTTTGCAAAACTACTAATGGCGCACCACCAAGGGGTGCGCCATTAGTAACCTGAATTACTAATGGCGCATTTGTGGTTGGTGCGCCATTAGTAAGTGGGCAGCAACAAGATATTTTGGACAGCCTCTCCTCCCACACTCACTTTCTCCCCACTTCATTCTCTCCATCGCCTCCTCCTTGTCTCGGGTGCCTCCTCTTTTTCACCTCATTTCCACCATAAATTCATTCAAATTAAGTGGTTAAGTTACCTTGTTTTGCTAGGTAAGTAAGGGCGAAAGCTATATTTATGTTGTTCTCCCTACAACAATGTGCACATGCAGTTTTTATGGCCTAGCTAGATCTATGTATGTTCGTGGTGTTGCATATGTTTGTGGTTTTGCATATGTGTTTGTGTTTGGAGGTGTACCGGTATTTGAAATGCGATAGTTGCCAATATTTTGCCGGAATGTTGATTCATTTCCGTTTCGGCGAGAATTTTGGCATTAAGCATTCTTTTTGGTCCTATTTTTAGGGAAAGTCATGCCAAATTTTTTCTTGGTTCTAAAATATCGTTTTGCTCTACCCCGCAGGCGACCATGGTCCGCACGATGACCGAAGGCATCGTGAATAGGTCTTTGAGGTCCGCGAAGGCCGAGATGCTTCAAAAGAATGAGACGGAGATAAGATGTCCGTGTCGAAGATGCAAGATGAATAGCCTTATTGCGGACCCGGATTCCGGGCAGGTGCGGGACCACCTGCTCTTGCGTGGTTTCATGGATGGCTATCGGTGGCAAGGTGATGAAGATGACTACAAAGTCGTCCATGGGGGCCGGGCAAGAAATGAGGAAGGGCAGCAAGACAACCACCGCTGCTCGGGCGGGCGAGAAGACGAAGAATCCCCAGGAGATGATCACGGCGGTGATGCTGTACACAGTCATCATGTAGAAGAAGATGCAGGACATGATGATGATGCTGGCGGAGCAGACGAAGCTGGACCATCGATGGGCTGGGTGCAGGACCCTCATATTCAAGAGCTGCTTCTCAAGCAGACGGATAACGCAAGAGCTGCCGCCCGAGAGAAAGCCAAGATGGATCAACTTGAGTTAGACGCGGTTACTCCATTGTATGAAGGATGCAGGCCCGAGGATACCCGCCTGAAAGTAACGCTCATGGCTCTGGAGATGAAGGTAAAACACAAAATGACCGACGCATGCGTCGACGAGAACATGTCATTCTGGCACGAACGTCTTCCCAAGGGGAACAAGTGCCCGACCAGTTTGGAGGAGGCGAAGAAAATCGTGTGTCCTCTGGATTTACCGCACGTGAAATACCATGTGTGCATGAACAATTGCATCATTTATCGGGACGAGCACGCGGAGTCTACCATATGTCCGGTGTGCGGTGTCACTCGATACAAGAAGAGGAAGAAAGCTCCTCGAAAAGTGGTGTGGTACTTTCCGATCACTCCTCGTCTGCAGCGGTATTTTGCAGACCCTAAGGTAGCAAAGCTCCTGCGTTGGCACGCGGATAGGGAGGAGAAGAAGCGAGAAGATGACGCAAATGATCCGGAGATAGATAAAAAAGACAAGATGCTGAGTCACCCTAAGGATGCGAGCCAGTGGCAAGCGTTGAACTTCGAATACCCAGAATTTGGGAACGATAGAAGGAACATCGTGATGGGCGCGAGCACCGATGGAGTCAATCCGTTTGGCAGCCAGAGAAGCACACATAGCACCTGGCCTGTGTTCGTGTGGATGTACAACCTTCCCCCCTGGTTGTGCATGAAGAGGAAGTACATTCACATGAGTATGCTAATTGAAGGGCCGAAACAACCAGGGAACGACATCAATCTGTATCTGGGGCTGCTGAAAGAGGAGATTGACACGCTGTGGAAAACACCAGCCAATACGTGGGACGCCGCAGAGAAAGAATATTTCCCTATGAGAGCGTTGCGGGGCAGGTAGTCCACGGATTTTCTGGATGCGTAAGGTGCATGGATGACACAGCGTATCGCCAGCTAGATAGAGATCCCGGGTCTTCGAAAACCGTGTTCATGGGACATCGAAGGTGGCTTCGCGACGATGACCCGTGGAGGAAACGCAAGGATCTGTTTGATGGTGAAACCGAACCCCGAAAACGCCCGTGTACGAGGAGCGGCGAGGAAATAGACAAGCTGTTGAAAAATTGGAAAGACTGCCCACTGCCGGGAAAGAAGCAAAAGGCGCCAGAGCCACTGCTGAAGGTATGGAAAACGAGGTCTGTTTTCTGGGACTTGCCGTACTGGAAGATCCACCGTGTGCCTCACAGCCTTGATGTCATGCATATCACGAAGAACGTGTGCGAGAGTCTGCTTGGTACCCTGCTCAACATGCCAGAGAGGATCAAAGATGGGCCGAAAGCAAGGGCAGACTTGAAATCAATGGGCATCAGGCAAGAGCTTCACGCTATATATGATGATGATGATGATGATGATGATGATGATGATGATGATGATGAGGTGAAGCAGGACACAGAAAGTCGTCGCAAAGGCAAAAAGGCCAAGAAGACCGGAAATGACTACCCTCCCGCGTGCTTCACTCTAAGTCAGGAGGAGATCGAGCAGTTTTTCACCTGCCTCCTAGGAGTAAAACTTCCTTACGGTTACGCGGGGAAGATAAGCAGATACCTAGACCCAGCGAAGCAGAAGTTCAGCGGGATGAAGTCTCACGACTGTTACGTGCTGATGACGCAGATACTTCCAGTTGCAATCCGTGGGATCATGGACGCGCACGTCTGTGAAATGCTATTTGGCCTATGCAACTTCGTCGACGTCATCTCTCGGAAGTCGATTGGCGTGAGGCAACTCAGAAGGCTACAGGAAGAGATCGTGGTGATACTATGCGAGCTTGAGATGTACTTCCCGCCCGCATTCTTCGACGTTATGGTGCATCTGCTGGTCCATATAGTGGAGGATATCATCCAACTCGGGCCGACATTCCTGCACAGCATGATGCCGTTCGAAAGGATGAATGGTGTCATCAAAGGATACGTTCTCAACATGTCACGTCCAGAGGGAAGCATAGCCAGGGGCTTTCTGACCGAAGAGTGCATCTCCTACTGCACGAATTATCTAGGCATCGAGAACCCCGTTGGTCTTCCCGTCAACAGGCACCTCGGCAGGCTCGCTGGATGGGGTCACCGTGAGGGTCGCCGTGAAATGCATGTCGACTTCGAGGGTTGACTCGCCGACTTTGAAAGAGCAAACGTAGTCGCGCTACAACACATAGACGTGGTCGATCCTTGGGTGGTAGAGCACAAAACCTTTATTAAGAAGACGTACAATGACTGAGGCCAACAGAGGACGGACGGAGATATACTCAAAGAGCACAACTCATGTTTCACGTGTTGGTTCAAGCAGAAGCTTCTGTCGTACCCTTTACATGAGGATTCTTCCGCGGAAGAACAACTCATATTCGCCTTGTCACAGGGCGCCGAGCACAACCTGATGACCTATGAGGCGTACGATATCAACGGCTACACATTCTACACCGAGGCTAAGGACATGAAGAGCGATGGTTATCAGAACTCCGGGGTAACGATGGAATCCTACACCGGTAACGACAAGGACAGATACTACGGAAGGATCGAGGAGATCTGGGAGCTGAGCTACGTTGAAGAGAAGGTCCCGATGTTCCATGTCAGATGGGCCAAGAACGTCATAAAAGAAGACCGGTATTTCACCACCATGGTTATACCCGAAGCCAAATCCAAGACCGCGGGCGCAAACGTCACCGCGAAAAATGAGCCATGGGTACTGGCTTCCCAAGTGGACCAATGCTTCTTCATTACCGACCCGCCAAAGCCCAGTCGTGTTGTCGTGAGGAGAGGCAAAAGGAAGATCATCGGAATGGATGGAGTAGCCAATGAGCAAGACTTCGACAAGTACGGCGACCCGAGGATCGAACATGACGACGATGATGAAGTAGCAGCATACACCACAAGAAGAAGCAGGACCACCCTACCTAAAGGACGTCCGTTCCACAGAAGAACTCCATTTGCGAAAAAGAAGGGCAAGAAGATTGTGAACAGATAGCTAGCTAAGATCGATTGTATTTAAATCGTAGCCTTCATTTCTCGATTGTATTTCATGGGTACTTTTTAAACTATCATGAATATTTTTAAATTTCATGGACACTCGATCTTGATCCCCCTCCATCTCGATCGCTATCCCACCTCGCCAGATCCGGTCCCCCTCGCCGCCGAGCACCCCCCAGTCCACCGGTCGCCGCCGCCGACCCCCCGCACCCTCGATTCCCCTACTCAACCGCCGCCGCCGACCCCCCGCACCCCGCGCACCGTCTTATAAAAAAATTAAGTATCAAACAACTTTCTAAATGCTACTGTCTTATAAAAAAATATTACTGTTATTATTTAAACAAGTTTGAACATATTTAAACACAAATAAGTATCAAACAGCTTTTTAAATGCTAAAAATAAATTTGTGGAGCCTGGGAGTCGAACCCAGGACCTCCTGGTGTGAGAACTAGCTGCTGACCAGTCGAGCTAGTAGAGGGGACTTGATGTGGATCAGTTCTGGTGGTACATAACCTGTTGGCTCGAGTTGAAATAAAAAAAATTACTAATGGCGCACCACGGTGAGGTGCGCCATTAGTATGGATGTACTTATGGCGCACCGAGGGGTGGTGCGCCATTAGTATTGTGCCAGATCCCCCCTTCCCGCTGCCCTGACCCACTGCGCCGCAGCCGCCCACGCGCCCCCACCGCCTCCCTCTCCCCTTCCTCCCCCTCGAGCCCGCGCCGTCCGCCCAAACCTAACCCGACGCCGTCCGCCCACGCCCGCTCCACCGCCGCCGCCCTGCCTCTCCGCCCTCTCCTCACCCTCGCCCTCTCCCTCCCTCGCCCTCTCCTCGCCTTCCCTCTCCCT
>NC_041380.1:51892620-52001329 GCF_002162155.2 Triticum dicoccoides | reverse complement strand
CCGCCCTCGACGCCGCCCCGACACCACCGTCGCCCCGCCGCCCCGACACCACCGTCCGTCGCCCCGCCGCCCCGCCGCCCCTCTCGCAGCAAGGTATGCGGCTGGTTTTCCTTGTGCTGAGTTCCAGTGCATCCTGAAATCTGTAGCTCTTTGGTATGTTCAGTTCTGGTGGCACCCTAAAATCTGTAGAAAATTGAATGCCCGGAAGTTGCTATAGAGTATAGAAGTTTTACAGTTTGGCATGCTGGGCAGGTAAATTCGATGTGTGTATGTTGCCAGAAAGATGTAAGCAGTAAATACTGCATGGGCAATGCCTGCTGTTTTCTCTTCTGAAATTTATGAATGTCAGTGGATCAACATCTATGTGCCATAAATTGCATTTTCCCTTTTTGCTTGTTGAGGAAACATGTTTTCCATTTACTTGTTTGGCTCATGCTGTTCTTGCTAGGATAACAAAATGGTACCATGTAGGCTCCTGATTGCTGGTATCTGAAAACTGAATTTGTAGCAGTCAGAACTCAGTTTCCAATGTGTTGAAGCAGAGCACATTTGTGTTGAAGCAGAGCACATTTGTTAGCAGAGCTCCTGTGGGTGTGGGATCCATGTGACATGTGACATCGCATCCATGTCCACCTGGGATAATGATTTTGCAGGTACCCCGAGAGGCCCTTGAGTTTGCCGGAATGTCGATTAACTTCCGTTCCGGCAAATTCGGGTACTCCATATGTCCTATTTTCAGCAAAGGTCATGCTAAAATTTTCCGTGAATTTTAGCATGACTTTGCTAAAAATAGGACATATGGGGTACTTGTGACTAATGCATGGGCCGGGGTATCTTAGTAGTTAATTAAGTAGGATCAAGTGCCCCGGCGTACTTGTGACTAATGCATGGCTTTTAGGGTGCCTCGGTGTCGATAAAAACCGAAATGATGAAAGGTTAGGCTTTTAGGGTGCCTCGGCGTCGAAAAACCCTCAATGATAAAAGCTTAGATTTTAGGATGCCTTGGTGTCGACAAACCCTAAATGATGAGACCATGATCTTGTTCCTTGACAATAACCAACTTTTTGACCAAACTTTGTTTCTATTTAGAGGGAAACATGGCCCACAACGATGAGGCCGGGGGTTCGGGCGGCAAGGCATTCTGGGAGCTGTCCCAGGAGATGGAGGAACAACCTCACTTGTATGAGGCCGCCGCCTTCCCCACCGATCCTGAGACCACGGATGGTGCCGCCGAGGATGCCACCACTGATGATGGCGGCGCACGCACAGATGGCAGCCAACCAAAGAGGCAACGGAAGGACCGGCGCCCGATCGTGCTCCGCACCCTCAAGGAGGAGGTTACTGAAGTGGACTCCAACGGGAATCCAACGGCGCCCGAACGAATAGTCAAGGGGTACTCGCTTCAGCTCGGGTGCATTGTCCGGAGCACCGTCTCGATCAACACCGAGAACCTGAGGCATCCTGACCGAGGGAATTTGTGCAACCTCCTCTTCACGAAGCTGCACGAACGATACAAGTTCCCCACTGAATTTGAAAACACAAGCCTCAAAGGGAATAAAGTGAACAATGCTGCCCTCACGAAGATGAGCAAGGCCCTGTCTACTTGGAAAAGCAATGTGAAGAGAATGATTGAGAAAGGTGAGAGTTATCAGAAGATCAAGGAGAAAAATCCTTCGATCACCGAAGATGACTACAATGACTTCAAGATCAATTGCTCGAGCACCGCAAGCTCCCAATCAAGTGAGTGGGGGAAACAAATGCGGGAGCTGAACATAGGGGAACACACACTCGGTCCCGACGGTTATAGAGTGGCGGAGCCTATATGGGACAAGGAGGAGGCGGACCGTTCCGAGCAAGGCCTACCGCCCCTCTTCGATAAATACGGTGACAAGCAGACCAGGAACTTTGTCAGGGCCCAGTACAAGAAGGACCCAAAAACAAAGGAGTTTACCACGGATCCAAAGACCAGGCAGCTTGAGCTTGTTCTGGTAAGGAATACACCCCCGCGTAATTAGCTCCATATGGTTGCATTCTAATTAATGAAGCCAAATTTCTAAATGGTTCACATTCCTTCCGCAGGCGACTGAAAGCAGTAGCGCGGGGTCGACTAAGAGCAACCCTTGGGACACCACTCTAAATAGGGGGTTGAATGTAATGAAGAACAAGGATAAGCTCAGTAAGCCGACGTCAGCTGGTCGTGTGGCCGGCAAAGGCTTGTCGACAAAATGGGGGTCATACTATACCGCTGGTGTATGGAAGGAGAAAAAGACCAGCTCGGAAAGCCAGGCGCGAGAGGTTCAAGAACTCAAGGCACAGGTGGCGCGGATTCCGGAGATTGTCCAAGAGCAAGTGGAACAACGACTCGGAGCGACGATCACCGCCATTGTGCCTACCTTGATCTCGGGGTTGAGTGCGTGGATTGCGGGCGGCCAACAGGGGCCGCCCCCGATTCCTAGCTTCACGGCCAGCAACTCGCATAATGCGATGGCGGGGCCATTGGTGCCTCCGGCGGAGGCGACATTGGTGTCTCCGACGCCGGCACGGGAGCTTAATGCACTCGGGTGTACACCGGCCGGCACCTCTGCAGCAAGCGGCACCTCCGTCAACTGCACGCCCGCCGTTGGCGGTGCGTCGACATTAGCCGAGCTCGACGCCATCATCACGGTAACTAATTAAGCCTCTCTCGGCCGAGGACTTCATCTCCTTGCCTTTGACTGGGCATCCCTGACGCCCTACATGTTTTCGCAGGGCGCCGCCGACGTTCCGTGCACTCTCCTCCACTTCGTGAACAACGAGTTGGTCAATGTCGCCAAGGGAAAAATCGTTCAACCGGGCAACCCCTTGTTCCACGGTACCCAGATGCCACCCAACTTGTTTAGGGTTCAACTGGTTTGGGTGCTGCCAGGCTGCGACGACTTGTTACCTCCGATTCGACCCGTCGGGGCCGACAATGATGACGTGATGACCCTCAGCGCCTGCCTGAGCTGGCCCCTGCTTTGGCCGAAGAGCCAGATTCGTTTGGGGGCGGGGGACACCACCCCAAAGACAACACTGCCAGTCGTGCCGGCGCCAAGTCGGCCCCATGGCAAGACCGCAGCAACGGTGCCGGACATCCCTATTCCACTGGATCCAAACATGCATATGGCACAGGATCAGAATGACGACGACGACGACGATGATACATTTGGCAACGTCGATCAGTACTTTGCCGATCATGGGTACGATGGCGACTTCATGGGGCCTCCTTCTCAAGAACCAAACCCAACAAAAGACGTGTGCGATCTAGCTCGTACCGCGGAGAAGCCAAGTTGCAACAGGCGCCGTCTGGCGTTCAGCTCTCAGGAGACGCCTCCAGCTGCCGACTTCACCGAGCCTCAGATAGGCAAGGTGCAAAATATTATCAGCCCCAACACACTCAAGAAGGCGGTCTGTGAGCAGAACTCGGTCCCATTACAGGAGAAGAAGAAGGCACGCAAAAGAAAGACTAAGAAGGTGCGAGCCAGCCGGCACCGAGTACGATCCGTGCTCAGGACGGGCCACCTTCACCGCAGGATATCTCGAGGAGGGTGCATGTGGCGGGTAGGGCGATGCTACCGACAAATATGCTCAATGCTGCAACCGGTGCTATGCGGAGTCTGCATGACAGTGTTCTTTCTTTGGAGAAGCGGCGTCTCAGGGAGAAGGATGTGGCATACCCAGTTTTCGCGGCCAAGGTGCCAGAGGGCAAGGGCTTTGTGGATAACTCCATCGGGCATACGATCGTCCTGCGTTTTGATGACATCCACGCTATGTTGAACCTTCATCCGCTGCACTACACCTTCGTTCGTCTATTTTCGCTGAGTATGGAGATGCGGATCATTCGCGACAAGACCCCGGACATCGTGATAGTCGACCCCTTCTACATGCATGCCAAGATCTTGGGCAGCGCTGGGGACCGGCAAGTCGCGAGTTCTTACCTCGAAGGCGTCATTCTGGCAAACCAAGATAAGGATAACTTCCTCGTGCCTTACTTTCCCGAGTAAGTCCTCCCCTCAACCGGCCCGTAACATATGAATTCTTACATTTCGATCGTTTTTCTTTTAACATTCCGTGTTTTCTGCAGTGACACACGTTGCACGCTCATCCTCCTAAGCCCCAAATATTCCATGGCCACATATTTCGACCCGGACCGTCAGTCGAATGTAGACTACACAAATGTCAAGAAGGTTCTTGATGATGTTCTCCCCGGCTACGCCAAATCTGGAGGCACCTTCACCAGGCCTATTCGTAAGTACGGCAAGCACGTGTTCTCCCACAATACGACGTTCTACTGCGTCAAACAGCCGCCTGGCGGTCAGAAGGGTACCTACTATGCCATCCATCACATGCGGGCGATCGTACGGGACCATCATCAACTTCTGCTACCGAGTAAACTCAAAGATTGGGCCGCGAGCGTGTCGGCAATCCAGGACGCGGACCTCCGACAAGAATTCTTTCGCATCCAGTCGGAGTTTGCGGAAATCATCCATCAAGATGTCCTTCGTACCTCGAGGCAGTTCTACCTCAGAAATCAACCGTCCAACAGTGACATCGACACAATGCTACAAACGCAGGCTGACAACGACCGTTATTTCATGACTCCCACGATAGACGGCGGCTTCATCCATGCTCCGGTCCCTTGAGTCGAGTCGAAAGCAGTGATGCTGTGTCTAGTTCTGAAACATCGATTGGCTCATGTTGTAATTAAACTTTAATGAACTTGTAGTATGTCTCTTTGGTTTCGAGAGTCGTTCAACTTAGATGTAATCGATGCTATCAATGTCTTGCTTTTCTCTTCCGATCGTTCGGTTGCATACTTATATATTGCTTATGTATTGTCTGTGAATTGGTACTAACGTTTCGTTTGGCTAGTGCATAGCGATGCCGACGTATGTCGTGTACAAGGGTAAGGTTCCCGGAGTCTACGATGACTGGGAGGAGTGTCGGAGACAGGTTCACCGATTCAGCGGTAACAGTTACAAAGGGTACACCACTAGGGCCGAGGCCGAATCTAGATGCGCCCGCTATCTAGCGGGAGAGGGGAGGGAGCGTTGGAGGATCCGGATGAAGACGAGTTTCATCGTGATGATGCTCATCGTGATGACCGCAGCTCTCTTCTATGTGATGGTAGTTTAGATGATCGATATCGACTTGTAATGTGAAGACAAACTCGCTACTCGCGGTCTCGAGACTTGTAATATAATGTTCTATCTTTGTTCGGTCTTTTCAATTCGGAGACTAATATGATGAATTGTATTCGGAGACTAATATGATGAATTGTATTCAAAGACTAATCTTCTATTGTATTCGATGAATCTGTTGTTGATGTGTGATGTCTATATTTTGTCAAATTATACATTTTGTAACCTGTGCAAAAAATAGAAAATAAAAAAATAAAAAAAAACCTAATATTTATACTAATGGCGCATCACATGACAGTGCGCCATTAGTATGACAAAGCATACTAATGGCGCATCACTGGTCAGTGCGCCATTAGTATGCCATGGTTACTAATGGTGCATCTCGTGGTCGGGCGCCATTAGTATGCCAAAGCACCTGGGTATACATGGCCCCTGGGAGGCATACTAATGGCGCATCGTAGCCTATACTAATGGCGCACCACTGGTGCGCCATTAGTAAAAATTACTAATGGCGTGCTAGTAATGGCGCACCAGTGATGCGCCATTAATGGCCAAATTAGGTGTGCCATTAGTAGCGGTTTTTCTAGTAGTGGTATTAACCCTAGAAGGCAACTGTCGATTTGGGCCCCTGAAGCTGAAGTTGGGACGGATGAAGCGTCATTGCACTGACATGGGGACCCTCATGGCCGGTTTGGTGAAATATGCTGATTCTGATAGTACCAAGGATCCCGAATCTGATGATGACAAGACAGGGAAAGGAAAGAGGAACAACAACTCCAAAGGTCAGCAGCATCACTGGGCAGGCAATGGTGGTGGAGGCAAGCGTAAAGCGGATGGTAACATGGACTTTGTGGCTAATACCAACACACAGGACAATGGCCAGCGACGCAAGGGTAAACCGAAAAATTGTAATGGGGCACCCAACCCTAACCCAAACCGCCTAAACTATCTGCTAAGCCAGCCCTGTCCAAGACATGGGACGAAGGAGGCGCCAGCAAACCACCTTTGGAAGGATTGCTTTATTATGCAGGAGTTCAAGAATTCTAATAATTTCCGGTATGATCACGAATCTGGCTGTGGCTCAGGATCCGGGCCGGGTTACGGTGGAGGAAGTTCCGGTTCAGGATTTAATGGTAATCCGGGCGGACATAATGGTCAAAATAGTCAGAACAACCAGGGTGGTTACAACCAACAGCAGCAACAGTCAGGTTACCAGAGCAACCCAAAGCAGTTGAGTAGTGGGCAGTACCATGTCTTCACAACTAGCTTGGACAAGCGAGACCGGAAGGTTCAGAGGCGGGCGGTTAACTCCGTTGAACCGGCCATACCCCGTTATCTACGTTGGTCTGAAGAGCCAATCATATGGAGCAAAGAGGATCACCCTCCCCAGGTTGATAATCCGGGTCAGCTGGCTCTAGTGGTGGCGCCTCAGGTGGGAGGTTATAAGTTCACCAAGGTGCTCATGGATGGAGGGAGCAGCATTAACATCCTGTACTATGAGAACTTCCGTCGTATGGGACTAACAGATAAAAATCTCAAACTGTCGAATACAGTGTTCCACGGTGTAGTGCCTGGCAGATCAGCATATCCCGTTGGTAAGATAGCTCTAGAAGTTGCCTTTGGGGATGATCATGATTCTAGGTCGGAGACACTGACGTTTGAAGTGGTGAAAATCCAAAGTCCATATCACGCCCTATTTGGACGACCGGCCTACGCCAAGTTTATGGCACGGCCCTATTATGTGTATTTGTAGCTCAAGATGCTGGGTCACAAGGGAACAATAACGGTTCACGGAAGCGGCAAAATCGCTTTGGAGTGTGAGGAAGGAGATGCGGCCTATGCAGAGTCGGTCTGTGCCACCGAGGAGTTGAAGTATTATAAAGACAATGTTGATCCGGCGGACATGACTCCGTTAAAGAAGCCAACTATGGAGCATGATCCAGCCTTGAAGTTCAAATCGGCAGCAGAAACTAAGCTTGTTGACTTCGTACCTGGCGATTCGTCCAAGCAGTTCAGCATCAGTGCCAACTTGGATCCGAAATAGGAAAGCGCGCTCATCGAGTTCATCCGTGAGAATCGGGACATTTTTGCATGGAAGCCCTCTAACATGCCAGGTGTACCGAGGCAACTCGCTGAGCACACCCTTAATGTGGATCCTAAATATAAACCGGTGAAACGGTTCCTCCGCCGGTTTAACGAAGAAAGACGCAAGGCGATTGGAGAAGAGGTAGCCAGGCTCTTAGCAGCTGGCTTTATTGTTGAAGTTTTTCATCCTGAGTGGCTTGCCAATCCGGTGCTGGTCCTCAAGAAAAACGGCACCTGGCGTATGTGTGTGGATTACACAGATCTTAATAAGGCTTGTCCAGCAGATCCTTTTGCCCTCCCCCGTATTGATCAAATTATTGATGCTACGACGGGTTGTGAGCGTTTAAGTTTTTTGGATGCATATTCTGGCTATCATCAGATCAAAATGGCAGTTAAGGACCAGGAGAAGACGGCATTTATAACTCCCTTTGGAGCCTTCTGCTATGTGTCTATGCCCTTCGGGCTCAAGAGTGCCCAGGCAACTTATCAACGGTGTGTACAAAATTGTCTTCACAAGCAGATTGGCCGTAATGTACATGCTTACGTGGATGATATCGTGGTTAAGTCCAGGGAGAAGGAGACTCTGATTGATGATTTGAAGGAAACCTTTGATAACCTGAGAACATACAAGATGATGCTTAATCCGGACAAGTGTGTCTTTGGTGTACCGACGGGCAAGCTATTGGGTTTTCTGGTGTCCAACAGGGGAATTGAGGCTAATCCAGAGAAGATCACGGCCATCACCTCCCTGGCTAAACCAAAGTGTATCAATGATGTTCAACGCCTGGCAGGCGGATTGCCGTGTTAAGCCGGTTTATCAGTCGTCTTGGTGAGAAGGCAATCCCTTTGTATCAGATGTTGAAAAAAACGGATCAGTTTGTTTGGAGTTCCGCCGCTGATGAAGCATTTGAGGACTTAAAGCGGCAGTTGGCCAATCCGCCTGTGCTCGGCGCTCCCATTGACAAGGAGCCGTTACTGTTATATGTTGCTGCTAATGCTCGGGCGGTCAGCGTGGCTATTGTGGTGGAGCGAAAGGAGGCAGGTAAGGAGCATCCGGTTCAACGTCCGGTCTATTATATCAGCGAGGTACTAATCGAGTCCAAGCAAAGGTATCCGCGTTGGCAGAAGCTGGTGTATGGAGTTTTTATGGCAAGCCGGAAGCTTAAGCAATACTTCCAAGGGCACCCAATTACGGTGGTCAGTTCTGCTCCTTTGGGAGATATCATCCAGAACCGGGAAGCAACTGGCCGGATTGCAAAGTGGGGTATAGAGCTGGGGCCGCACGGTTTGAAGTATGTGCCTCAGACAGCGGTTAAGTCTCAAGCACTTGTTGATTTCATCAATGATTGGACGGAAATGCAAGCACCCGAAGAAAAGCTGGATCACACATATTGGACCATCCACTTTGACGGATCCAGGCAATTGGAAGGCTCGGGGGCTGGAGTCGTATTAACTTCCCCACGAGGTGATAAGTTTTGTTATGTTCTCCGCTTAATGTTCCCTTGTACTAACAATACAGTTGAGTATGAAGCCTTGCTCCATGGTCTCCGGATGGCTAAGGAGATGAATCTAAGTCGAGTTAAGTGCTTCGGTGACTCGGACCTTGTGGCTCAGCAAGTGTCTGGCACTTGGGATTCCAAGGACCCACTCATGGCAGCATATCGTCGTGAGGTGGATATTGTTGCAGGTCATTTCAAAGGCTATCAGGTGGACCACGTGGACCGGCGGAAAAAAGAAGCGGCGGACGCCTTAAGCCGGCTGGGCTCTCAGCGCAAACCGGTCCCGCCCAATGTTTTTCTTGATGTGCTGGACAACCCGTCGGTCAAGATCCCTGGTGAAGCGGATTTGGCTATTCCTGATCCAGAGGCTCAATTGGTGGCAGCTCTTCATGTTATTCCGGATTGGACGCTTCCTTACCTGGCGTACAAGAACCGGGGCGAGTTACGAAAGGATGAGACTCTGGCCCGACAGATAATTCGGCGATCCAAGTCTATGACTATTATCAACGGCGAGTTGCATCATTGCAGTGTGTCAGGAGTGTTTCAACGTTGTGTGTCTCCTGAAGAAGGCCGTGAAATTTTGCATGAGATCCACGAAGGAGATTGTGGTCACCACGCCGGTTCAAAATCTCTGGTAGCCAAAGTGTTTCGCCATGGCTTCTGTTGGTTAACTGCTCATGCTGATGCGGAGGATCTGGTCAGACGATGTGATGGTTGCCAAAGGTTTTCAAGACGTGCTCATGTACCAGCTCAAGAATTGAGAATGATTCCAATTACTTGGCCATTTGCGACTTGGGGGCTGGATATGGTTGGGCCTTTCAAAAGGTCCAAAGATAAGAAGACCCACCTCCTGATGGCGGTTGACAAGTTTACAAAGTGGGTGGAGGCAGAACCTGTTAGCAAGTGTGATGCGGCCACGGCGGTTCAGTTCATCCAAAAAGTGATTTTCCGGTTTGGCTTTCCGCACAGTATCATCACAGATAATGGTACCAATTTTTCCAAAGGTGCCATGAAGGAGTTCTGCGAACGGGAGCACATCCGGCTCGATGTTTCATAAGTGGCACACCCACAGTCCAATGGTCAAGCAGAAAGGGCTAATCAAGAGATCTTGAGAGGCATCAAACCCCGGCTCATGATTCCTTTACAGAGAACGCCAGGTTGTTGGGTAGAAGAATTACCATCTGTGTTATGGAGCATCAATACAACACCCAACAGATCAACAGGATACACACCGTTCTTCATGGTTTATGGAGCGGAGGCGGTTCTCCCCAATGATATTCGTCATGATTCACCTCGTGTGACGGCTTATATTGAAGCGGACAACGAGACAGCACGGCAAGATGCTTTGGACCGGTTGGATGAAGAGCGTGACATAGCAGCCGCCCGATCGGCGATTTACCAATAGGATCTTCGTCGTTATCACAGTCGCCGAGTCAGAACCAGAATCTTCCAGGAAGGAGATTTGGTGCTTCGGCTCATCCAAGATCAGACTGATATGCATAAGTTATCCCCACCTTGGGAGGGGCCTTTCGTGGTCAGCAAGAATCTTCATAACGGGTCATACTATCTGATCGATATTCGAGAGCATAAGGACTCACGTACATTAGAGGAGGAGACCAACAGGCCGTGGAGCATAGCTCATCTTCGGCCTTATTATACCTGAGCCATTGGTTCTACTTATGTACATATTACAACGATGTATATATTATGATTAAAAATAATAAACTGGAACCTCAGCTAAAGCGGGGTATCTGTTCTTTTACATCATGTGTGGTTACACGGAGTTGTTCTAAAGCGGCCTCCGGTTTACCCCTTGAGTTTGCTTTTTAAAAGCATCATGTTATATCACTTGGAGGTTTGGTCGTGTCCGAACCAATACCATACCTCTTGATAGGCGAGAGCCACCAGATCACTTAGGGACTTGGTCACGTCTGAACCAGTCATGCCTCTTGATCGGCCTAAGGCCACAGAATCACTTGGGGGCTTGGTCGAACCCAAACCATTGCCATGCCACTTGGTCGGCATAAATGCCACGGTTTCATTTGGGGACCAGGCTGACTAGAACCATAGTTACACCTAACGGGAGCTTGGTCGTGTTCGGCCATGGTAATGCCATTTGATCAGCTCAAATAAACCTTTTTTTGGAAACGGTTTTGTCATTGCTTTTGCTTCGCACTTTTCTTTGCAAGATACCTTTTTTTCTTTTTTATTGTGTTTTTTAACCGACAAAGTTTTTCAACCAATCAATTGATGGAACACAGTTCACGTCAATCCGGAGACTATTTGCCCGGTTTGATCCTTGTTGTTAACATCCTCTTATGGAGTAACACGGTGTTTATTATAACCCGGCACGGTTTACATGGTAAACCAGCATCATATATATACAGGAGCTGTTATCTCCTCCAACAGTGTGGGTTTGCAAAACTCCGCTTCAAGATTGGCCAAGCCAACTTCATGCTCAACGATGGCAGGTATTATGTATCTCAAAAATTTGGTCATATACTTAAAAATTCTTGGATGTTTTGACTTCATATATGCAGACATCATATTCCGCCTGACGGTACAACCGCGGTGGTACTTGAAGAGTTTCTTATTGCAGAAAGTGCTTTGGAAAGTTCATCACCACAGGAAGAACAAATTATGCACGAAGGCATATCAACATCAAAAGTATCAGCTAGCCTATTACAAGGAAACACGGTGCCCATAATAATATCATTGTTTTTCGCAAAGGAGAGACAGTTTTAAAACCGACTTCCGGTTCAAGCTTGGTCACCAGCCTGGCCTGATGGTTGTGGGTCATCCTGCGCCGCTTCAGCCTCCGTTTCTCTACCCAGTGGCTGGAAATCAACAGTTGTACAGTCGATTCCCATTAATGCTTGAAAAACAGCTTCATCATGGATCAGCAATGACGGGTCAATATCGGGAGCGCAAGTATGCTTACGGATTGGAGGGATTAGATTTTCCAATTCATGGATTGGTGCAGCTATTCGCTTGTTCTGATTGTCATATCGGGCTTGATAATGAGACAAGTCTGCTTCTTCAGCCAAATGACAAGCTAGCGGACGTACCTCCCGGTTTATTGCTCGCAGATCCGCTTCACCAAACTCTGACCCGTCTTCCTTCAAGCTGGGATAGCCCTGAGCCGCTTCAATAGGATCAAAATCTGGCACCCAGGCTTTTGCCCGGATTAAGGCATTGATCGCACAGGTTCGAGCAGCAGATTTCTTCAGCTCTTCAACCCGGGCAGGAAGCACCGACAGTTTCATCAGAGTGTCTTGAATCAAAGTGGGCGCCGGTTTGTTATGGGAGGCGGTACAGATGATCCGTTGGGCACCAGTATACAATTGTTCAACCAATGTATAGGCGGCTTTCAATTTCTTCCGCACATCTGACCCCAAGTGACCAATGCATGTCCCTGAAATATCATAAAGGGTTAATAAACCGGCAGCTCTGTAAGAAGGAAGAGTCAATTCAGAAGTCAAATTGGCTTACCAAAGATAGAAGTGGTCATGGTATGCACGTGCCGCTTTATGCTGGTCAGTTCATCCGCCACCGGTTTTAGTGCATCCTCGGCATCCTCTGCTCGTTTGATTAAAGCGGACTTTTCAGTGTCCCAATCCGCCCGCTTCTTCTTGAAGCTCTCCTTAAGCTGTTCCATGGCGCTTAAAGCGCTGGCTAATTCCTCCTTTGCTTTGGAGGTTTCAGCTTGTTGGGTTTTCAGGTTTTCTTGGAGATCGGCGACTTGGCTTTCTTTCGCCTTCAGCTCAGCCTACATGCAGACAATTATATGCTTCAACAAAACGGTACAAGGATTGAAGTACCAACCACATAACAAGTTATGCACTTGGCACTTGGGGGCTAATGCATATTCGATCTTCATTGTTCAATTGCTTACAAAGTCCCAAGATCAATACAAGTATTCAACTTGGCACTTGGGGGCTAATGGCTATTTGCTCGTATATATTCTGATGCGGCAATCTCAATTACTTAAAGTACCGGTTTAACTACGCTAAGTTGAACCGGCCCTTGGGGGCTACATCAGCGAATTTCAAAGCATCAAGATTTACATTAGTAAGTCCCGGTTTGAAAGAAGATTACAAGCCGGCCCTTGGGGTCTAGGAGAGTCAGCAAGAATTGAAGCATACAAGCGGGAAAGAGCATATGGAAGTTACCTCATATATATCTTTCATCATATTAACCAGACCAGCTTCATAGTCACGACTGGTATACAGCCGGTTCAGGTAGCCGGAATGGATATCTTGGGCGTTCAGAGCAGCGTAAGTCGCCAGATCAGCATTCCACTTGCCTTTGCCAAAGGCAGCAAATTCTTCCTTGGCAGAATGTTTGGACAAAGCGACAGGATTGCTTGGCTCAGTATGGCCAGTGCCAGTAATGACAACCTCATCATCCTTGGTACCGCCGGTTTGCACTGGGGTTGTTGGCTTGTCAGTAGGCTTTGTTGGACCGGTCGATTTCTCAATCCGGATGGAGCTTGTGGGCTGATTGACAGGATTTGAGGTATCAATAGGTATTTCTTCAGCAATAAGATCATCGTCTTGCTGCGGTGGATCATTGGGTATATCCTCAGGAATAGTCACTTCAAGATCTGGCGTCTTGCCCGGTTCAAGGAAGGCATCTTCTTCGGCCGCTTTGTCCAGGCGAGCCTTCTTGCTTGGCCTAGGTTTGGCCCTGAAAGGAATAACAAAATCAAATACAGCATATGTTCCAAGGCGATGTGCTGCAAATATTATATAGCTTACCCAAGCACCGTTTTAAGCGGTGGCAGCTGAGTAGCCGATGACTCGCCAGAAGATGAGTGGGAAGTAACCTGGTAATCGGAGTTAGACGGATTAAGAGGTTGACGAAAGCAGCCCGCTTTAGGACAAGAACTGACAAGCAAATTAGAGACCTCTGAACGGCGTTCCGAACCGGACTGTTCGGTAAACCGGCGGACGTAACTACTTGGCCGCTGTGCGGGGTTGTGCGACGAGCTTCGTGTTGTTGGGTCTTCATAAGAAATTTAGGATCCAAATAAGCAAGAGGATGAGAAAATTTAACTTTACGGTTTGCCTGACGGATTTTTTGTGAAGGCAAAGGTTCTAAATCGGAAGAGAGAATAATTACCTCTGCAGCATCCGCGTGGCTGGCTTCGACATCATCCTGACAAATATCATCATCAATAAGACGCATGAAAAATAAGCCAAGTGAGTCAAGCTCTAACTCAAGGTTCGGATTATCCACATCATCATCAGGGGCCGGATTAGAGGATGCAGTGGTTCTTTTCCTGTGGGTAGTCTTCTTCACAGCTTTAGTTTTTTGCCGAGTTGCTCTTTCCGGTTTGTCTGGTTTTTCTGGTTTTTCCTGCGGCAGTTTCTTGCTCCAAAATAGATCATTGCCCTGATTACACAGACACTGATATTAAACAATGACCAGATATATCAATAACAGATTCAGCAAAAAAAATCAAAATCTTACAGCTGGCGGTTTGTAGGTGGCACAGAAAGGAAGCAGGCCGTTTCTAGCACAGATGTGTTCCGGTTCATTCAGCATCTTATTCACAGCCTCTGTGATTTCTTCATCGGTAAGCTGGATTTTGGAATGTCGCAGCGGGTCATCAACACTGCCAGTATACTCGCACATCAAACCGAAGCGCTGACTAAGCGGCAGTATGCTCCATGATATCCAACAGCGAGCGAGATCAACCCCTGTTAAACTGTTGGCCATAAAGGCTCTAAGCTTTGACAGTTGAGGAGCATATTTGCTTCTCTCCTGGGCAGTCAATCTTTGAGGAAAAGAGAGTGTATTGCTGAGCCGCTCCGGACGAAAGCCAGGCAAGGGATTCTCACCAGCAGGGGAGGTGTCTTTGCAATAGAACCATGTCTGATTCCACTCTTTGGGGTGGTTGTGCAGTTTAGCGTGAGGGTATGTGAACTCTTTCCTTTTCTGGATCGCCACGCCACCCAACTCCGTATTAGAGCCGTCAGTAAACTCAGTACGGCGGTTTAGATGGAAAAGGTCTCTGAACAATTCCACCGTGGGCTCCTCTTGAAAAAATGCCTCACATAGCACTTGGAAGTGACACATATTTGTAACAGAGTTGGGGCCAGTGTCTTGTGGATGGAGTTGGAAATCGGCTAAAACATCCCGGTAAAATTTAGAACCGGGCGGTTTAAAGCCCCGGGCTAAGTGATCTACGAAAACAACGACCTCTCCTTCTTGAGGTGTGGGAGGGCATTCTTTGCCAGGAGCCCTCCAATGGATGGTATCTTTGCTGCCTAAAGCACCGATCAGGACTAAATCGTCCAGCTGAGACTCTGTGACGCGAGAAGGAACCCAATTGCACTCATATACTTGCTTGGCCATGATAAAATCTACAATGTAGAAGATCCTGGTTCAAAAATGCATTGATCAGGGTACATTGATATGTGCAATGTTAAACCGGAGACAGATCTATCTGAACTGGAGTTTTATGAAGCAAACAACATTTGGCGGTTCAACAAGGGGACTAATGGTATATACTGGTTTGACAAGTTTTTCCTACAAGGTTAAACCGCCTGATCTAAACATTGAAACAGCTGAGATTGCGGACGGATAAGTATGCAGAAACAGGTTTCACAAGTTTTCTCTACAGCGTTGGATCTGAAGCAAGTTCAGAAAAGAGATAAATATTTAGAGGTTCAAAAGGAGCAGTACCGAATCAATGAGCAAAACGTTCATATAGATCTATGGTTTTGAGATGCGTAAGTGAAGGCCAAGGTTGAGGCAGAGGTCGACGGTGGCGGCGGAGCTCTGAAGCCGGGCGATGCGAGGAAGATGAAGCAGAAGGGGAAGAAGGGAAAGAGAAAGGAAATGACCCTTCGGTCCTATTTATAAGGCAAAGGACATGTGTCAGGCGTGACAATCAAGGGGCCACGAAACGGAGCTATCGCCTCGATTCCCGCATATCTATTAAACAAAGAAGCATAATGGATATCTTCGTTATGACAGGTGACGTCACTCCGGTTTACAGCAATCAGAGAAGATGACATCATGGTGGTTCACCAATTTATGAGAAGATGTTGAAGATGAAGCTTTTGTTAAAGGATTGACATGAACCCGTTCAAATCAATCTGGGGCCTAATGTTGGGGATATTACTGCTGGGCGTAAACCGGCCTATCTGGGCCGGGTCAACTTCATCAGTAGTTCAAGAGTGTTAAAGCCCAAGAAGGCAAATGAGGGCCTAAGGCCCATAGTCGGTGCGAGACTTGTAGCTGTAAACCGGAATTTGTATATAAACTTGTATTGTAAGTTAGGAATAAGGAGAGACCAACCCGGATACGAATATCGACCGGTGTTGGGACTCTGTGAACCGACGGGTGTCACCCGTGTATATAAGGGGACGACCCGGCGGCGGTTCAAGGACAACAGACAACAACTCGAGACATAGGCGAAGCTTGTTTGCTCCCTAGTCATCGAAACCCCATCAATTCCATCACAACTAGACGTAGGCTTTTCTTCATCGAAGGGGCTGAACTAGTATAAACTCTCTTGCGTCCTTGTGTCCGCTTTAACCCCTTCAAGCTAACCCGTCGCGATGGCTCCACGACTAAGTCCTTTCTCTAGGACATCTGCCGTGACAAAACCACGACACCCGGTATGTGGTGCATTGTGGTATAAGATCAAACGAGATGACCCTAGTGATGTTGAGGGCGAGCCCCGCAGGAAGAGGGTTCATGCAAAGGTGATGTGATATGCTCCTATAATACCATGGTTGAAATGACTGTTCAGAAACGAAGAGCATGCCACGTTGATGCGATGGCACAGTGAGGACCATAAGAAAGACGGGAAGTTGAGAGCACCCGCTCACGGGCCGCAGTGGAGAAAAATCGAGAGAAAGTACTGGGCTCAGTTTGCAGGTGACCCAAGGAATGTATGGCATTAATCCTTTCGGAGAGCAGAGCAGCAATCACATCACCTAGCCCATGACTCTATGTATGTATAACCTTCCTCCTTGGATGTGCATGAAGCGGAAGTTCATTATGATGACAATTCTCATCCAAGGCCCTAAGCATCTCGACAACGACATTGATGTGTACCTAAGGCCATTAGTTGAAGAACTTTTACAGCTGTGAATGGAAATGGTGTACGTGCGTGGGATGAGCACAAACAGGTGGAATTTAACCTGCCTGCGTTGCTGTTTGTAACCATCAACGATTGGTCCACTCTCAGTAACCTTTCAGGACAGACAAACAAGGGATACCACGCATGCACGCACTGTTTAGCTGACACCGAAAGTATATACCTGGACAGATGCAGGAAGAATGTGTATCTGGGCCATCGTTGATTTCTCCCGACCAACCATCAATGTCGAAAAAAAGTCAAGCATTTCAAAGGCGAGGCAGATCACCGGAAGAAGCCCGCCATGCGTACCGGTGATCATGTACTTGATATGGTCTCTGATTTACACGTAATATTTGGAAAGGGTCCCGGCGGACTAGCTGTTCCGAATGACGCTGAGGGACGCGCACCCATGTGGAAGAAGAAATCTATATTTTGGACCTACCCTACTGGAAAGAGGAAGAGGTACGCTCTTCAATCGACATGATGCACGTGATGAAGAACCTTTGCGTGAACCTGTTAGGCTTCTTGGGCGTGTATGGGAAGACAAAAATACACCTGAGGCACGGGAAGACCTGCAACGTTTGCATGAAAAAGACGGCATGCCTCCGAAGCAGTATGAAGGTCGTGCCAGCTACGCTCTTACCAAAGAAGAGAATGAAATATTTTTTGAATGCCTGCTCAGCATGAAGGTCCCGACTGGCTTCTCGCCGAATATAAAGGGAATAATAAATATTCCAGAGAAAAAGTTCCAGGACCTAAAGTCTCATGACTGCCACGTGATTATGACGCAACTGCTTCCGGTTGCATTGAGGGGGCTTCTACCGGAAAACGTCCGATTAGCCATTGTGAAGCTATGTGCATTTCTCAATGCAATCTCTCAGAAGGTGATCGATCCATAAATCATACCAAGGCTAAGGAGTGATGTGGCACAATGTCTTGTAAGTTTCGAGTTGGTGTTCCCACCATCCTTCTTCAATATCATGACGCACGTCCTAGTTCATCTAGTCGACGAGATTGTCATTCTCGGCCCCGTATTTCTACACAATATGTTCCCCTTTGAGAGGTTCATGGGAGTCCTAAAGAAATATGTCCATAACCGTGCTAGGCCAGAAGGAAGCATCTCCATGGGCCATCAAACAGAGGATGTCATTGGGTTTTGTGTTGACTTCATTCCTGGCCTTAAGAAGATAGGTCTCCCTAAATCGCGGTATGATGGGAGACTGACTGGAAAAGGCACGCTAGGAGCGGACACAATAATATGCGGGGACGGGCATTCTTGGTCTCAAGCACACTACACAGTTCTATAGAACTCTACCTTGGTGACCCCGTATGTCGATGAACACAAGAACAGTATGCGCTCCAAACACCCGAAGCAGTGTGATGACTAGATTACATGTGAACACATCATGACTTTCAGCAGTTGGTTGGAAACACGTCTCAGAGGTGACAACACTATTTGTGATGAGCTGTACTCGTTGTCCAGGGGACCATCTTCGACTGTATTGACTTACAAAGGATACGAGATAAATGGGAATACATTTTATACGATCTTCCAAGATCAAAAGAGCACCAACCAAAACAGCGGTGCCCGCTTTGATGCGGCAACTGAGAGGGGAAAGGACACATATTATGGTTACATAGTGGACATATGGGAACTTGACTACGGACATGATTTTAAGGTCCCTTTGTTTAAGAGCAAATGGGTCAATCTATCAGGAGGCGGGGTACATGTAGAGACACAGTACGGAATGACAACAGTGGATTTGAACAATCTTGGGTACACTGACGAACCGTTCGTCCTAGCCAATGATGTGGCACAAGTTATCTATGTGAAGGACATGTCTACCAAACCAAGAAAAAAAGATAAGGAAGCGAATACATCGTACGATGAGCCAAAGCACTACATAATTCTTTTAGGAAAAAGGGACATCGTGGGAGTGGAGGGCAAGACAGACATGTCCGAAGATTATGAAAAGTTTCATGAAATTCCTCCCTTCAAAGTCAAGACTGGCCCAAGCATCCTGATAAACGATGAATATTATCCATGGTTACGGTGCAATAAGCAAAGCACACAAGCGAAGAAAAAGTGAAGACTTTCTATCCACAACTATTATGATAATACCATGCCAACTTTTAACCTTTTCCTAGTTCATTTGAAATGCATGTTGTAACAGACGAGTTTCCGTATGAAACTCTGATATCTCGAAACAGATTATCTGTTTTGTTGAAATGCTTTGAATGTTGCATTTTATAAACCTCTAGTATTATTGAAACTAAAATTATATAGAATTTATGCAACTAAAATTATATAGAAATTTCATAAAGAACTTTTTTGTTACAAACTTTAATAGCAAAAAGAATTATCATAAAATAAATTAAATAAGTAATTAGAAACAAAATAATATAAACTTTAATAAAATATATAAGTAGAAACAAAATAAAATAAAATAAAATAAACTTTAATAACATAAATAAAATTCATGAAACTAAAATTATCAAAGTATTTTCTGTTCAAAACATTATAAGCAACCTCTAGTATTATTGAAACTAAAATCACATATAAAATTGATGCAACTAAAATTATCAAAGTATTTTCTGTTCTAAATTATTAAAAGCAAAAAGAATTTTCATAAAGAACTTTTTTTGTTAGAAACTTTAATAGCAAAATAAAATAAAATAAATTTTTTATTGTAAGTAGAAACAAAACAGAATAAATAAAGCAAAAAAGAAAACAAAAAATAGGGAAAAAATAAAAAATATGCCACCTACTGGGCCTCCACGGTCTGAATACGACTAGAAACCCATCCATGGGCCAGGATTCAGGCCCACAGAAGGCCCAGTAGGCCCATCAGACATACCAGTGACAATTAGGCCCGAAAGCCTGCAATGGAGAGGAGCTCGAGAGGGGTGCGGCAGTGGGGCTTATAAACCACTGCGCGCCCCTCTCAGCTAGCGAGGTGGGACTAAACATTTGGGTACGGGCGGAACGAGACCTTTGGTCCCAATTGGTGCCACCAACCAGGACTAAAGGGGGGCATTGGAACTAGCCCGTGGCACCAACCGGTACGAATGCCCCCTTTGGTACCACTTGGTGCCACGAACCGGACCAAAGGCAGCCGCTTCCCACCTTTTGGGCTGCCAAAAACTGACCTTTGGTCCCGGCTGGTGGCACCAACCGGGACTAAAGGGGGCATTGGTCCCGGTTTGCGCCACGAACCGGAACCAATGCCTCGTCTATATAAGCAGGACTTGCAAATTTTTCGTTCAGTTTCTCATTCCCCCGCCGCGACGCCGCCAGGCTGCCCCCATGTCTCGCCATCGCCGTTGTCGCCCTGCCTCCGACGCGCCGCCCCGACACCATCCCGCCCCGGACCGACGCCGTCGCCGCCCCGCGCCACCCTTGCCCCGACGCCGTCGGCCCTGCCTCCTCGTCGCCGTCGCCGCGCACCCTGTGAGCGCTGCCCGCCGATCCCCTCCTCCTCCCTGTAATGGCCGCCGCCACCACCGCCGCTGCCGCCGCGCCGCCGCGCCCCCTATTTATAGATGTTGTAATTTAGTTGTATTAATTTGGATGTGTAGTTTAGATTTGTAGTTAATTTAGTTGTTGTAATTTAGTTGTATTAATTTAGATGTGTAGTTTAGATTTTGTTCATAGAATTTTTATGATTTTTTTCTGTTGTATTTTTGTTCATAAAATTTTTATGATTTTTTTTCATAGAATTTTCTTTGTCAATTTATGTATATGTCCATATTGTGTATGTATAGGAAAATTGTGTATGATCAAAGTCATTTATGTATATGTTCATATTTAGAAGAAAAATGAGAGAAAAAAGGAAAATAAGAAGAGGAAGAAGGAGAAGAAGAAGAAGAATAAGAAGAAGATGAGAGGAAGAAGAGGAGAAATAAATAAGAAGATGAAAAAGAAGAAAAAAAGAGGAAAAGTCCTCTTTTCTTCTTCTATTATTCTATTTCTTCTTCTTCTCCTCTATTCCTTCTTCTTCTCCTCTTTTTTTTCTTCGATCCCCTCCTCTATTCCTTTCTTCTTCTCCTCTTTTTCTTCTTCTTCTTCCTCTTCTTATTTTTTTATCGGGTATGTCGTTCTCGATATACCCCCTCTCCCCGATAACTTTTAGTAAGTACTACTTAGAAAGTGCTTAATTAATTAGTAGTTGAACTAGTTGATTTAATAAAACTACTTTATTTTACTATATATAAGTAGTTTATTTTTAGTAAGTACTACTTTATTCTATTTATAGTAAGTGCTTAGTAGTTGAACTACTTGATTTAATAAAACTAGTTTATTTTACTATAGAAGTAGTTTATTTTTAGCAAGAAAATTAATAGAACTAGTTTATCTTTTTAATTAAAGCAATTATTCCCGCATCGACGTCGACGATGCCTATCCCGCATCCTCGTCGTCGACTTGGCGGAGGAGGCCGGCTTGATCAGAGGGGCCATGTCCGGGACTAGGCTCCGCCGGGATGGTTTTGGGATGTGCTACCCTCCGGGAGGCGTAGGTTGGTGAGGAGCCAGCCCGTCGTTGACCCGATCCTTGTTTGGTGGCGGTCGCATGGGCCAGTGACGGTGCCGAGGCTTCCGGACACCGCGGAGGTGGTACGTCACCGTGTCAGCGACGAGGACGAGCACGTCCGTCGCTATATGGTTGCGTTGGAGGGAAGGTTCGACAATACCTGGCAGGTTCTTCAGGGATCTCACTAGAGCGATCCTGTGATGGTTCCTTCTCTTTGGGTGTCCACCGCCCGTGCCGATACCCGTCGGGCGCTACGGTTCTAGCTGTACTAGCGATGTTATATGTATGATAGTATTCGAGGTGTATTAGTGATAATATTCGACGATGTACGGACGCAAGAGATGATGTAGTTTTGCTTATAATTGAATCCATCCTAATTTTAGTACTACTTTATTTTGCGATTTGATTTTGCTTATTGAATGCTCAAATTGGAAAACTACTCCTACTTTGAATGCTAAAATTAGAGAGCACTATGCAAGGCGTATGCATATGATTAGTTGATAGCTTATAGGGTTTTTGTTTTCGCAGAAATCTAGGAGCGCCCCTCCATCATCCCCGCCATCGTCCTCGTCACCGACCCCCTCCGACCTCGAGGTGAGACCAGCCAAATCCTTTTTTAGAAAGATAATTAAACGATATTTCGGGTTTACTTTAAGTCTGTCGAGTCTCCACCATATATGAGAGGACGAAGAAGCCCGACTGTTGTCGTGGGGGTCGTTTCTCCTTCTTCTCTGGGTGCTAGACCTTTGTTATGCACTAGGGGAAGAAGGAGTAATGACCATCACCGACGGTCGCAAATGTCAGAGAGGAATCAGTGAGGGAGAGTTCCACCATATATATATGAGAGGACGAAGAATCCCGACTGTTGTCGTGGGTTCGCTTCTCCTTCATTCCCGTGTGCTAGACATTTTGGTGTAATGCACTCGGGGACAAAGTGAGGAGCGACCATCACCGAGAGTCGAATATATACACCACGTGAGCTGAGAGTTTTCAAGAAAAGACTCGACAGATCGATAGTCAACCCGTGACGAATAATAATAATCTAATTTAGTTTTTGTATTATATATATTTAATTGTACAAGTTTAATCTTTGAATTGTGAACGTAGGAAATGTCGTCATCAGACGAGGAAAGTCTCCCTGGGGAGTGCAGCTGGTGCCACGACGATCGAGGTCTATGCGACATGCCTCACCTGGACGATGATCGGCGCTTCAACATTAAGCTCGAGAAGACCTTCGATGTTGAAACGGCACGCAACGATGACAAGTGTTTTTCGTAATTAAGCATGACTACAACTATTTCAACGTGTAATTTTCATCTTTTACAATTCGAGTAGCTTATCCCATGCCATGCAAGGCGCTATGTCTTGAAGAGGATGGATTTTGAAGACCATGAAAGTTTTAAAACAAAGAAAATTCACCTAAGGACTCATCATGATGTGGATTTTGAAGTAAAACTGTACAATTCTGAGAGCGTAACCCATTTTGGTTGCAAAAAATGGGAAGCACTTTGCAAGATGTATGGTTTTGATAAGGGTATGCTTGTCACCATGGATCTTGGTGATCCTGAAATCGAGCAAGACAATATGGACATTTGGGTCCTTGTTGATACGCCTCCAATTCTACCGCTATGTGAGTTTAGTTTCTCAAACATAGTTATTAGCTAATTTATATTGTTTATTTCAAAATAATTGACAGCTTATTTCCATTGACAGCTTATTTTCATTCTTCAAAGAATGTGCAGGAGATGGTAGACAAAACCCACTACACCGATGGCTCTGGATTAACTTACAAGGAGAAAATCATCTGGTCAGATTTTGTACTGACATTGAGAATTACAATATCTACAATCAAACTCCTCAACATTATTGTCAATACGCGCCACTAGTGCATGTGTTGAACTACGGTAACTACCATGCAGATACCTTGGTAAGATTTTTTACTATTACGACATCCGTGCATCTTTTGCATACTTCTAAAACTAGTACATCATTACTAACTATGAAGTTATTACTATGTTTTTCAACAGATAATCCCAGAGAATTGTGTGCCTCATTTGATGTATCAGAAAGGTAGCCTTAATATTTTGAACATACAGCCAGGTCATCCTACGAATCTCAATTGTCCATACCAGATTTCTAAAAAGAATGGAGACATGCAAATCGAAGGATGGAAAAATGTATGGACAGTCGTAAGGAGGTTCTTGGAAGCAAAAGGAAGTGAAGCGCAAGAATTGGAGACACGATGATCTCCATTCTCCATAATGGAGAGTCAGGGTCTATACTGTTTTATGCTATTTTACCTTAAAGAGGGTATTTAGGTCCTACCTAATACTGATGATCATGTGCTAAGAACAATTAAGTAGAGTTGGTTCGATGACTATGAGGATGATGATCGTATTACTTGTTATTAATAACGAGTAGAAGTTGTATGATGATGATTAGTAGACTTGTTATTATATATGATGATGCATGATGCGAGCATGAAGAGTTATTATATATCAGCGGGTGAAATGAACATGGATTGGATTGAAGCGAAGCCAACATGCATGTGGTGCATGTCGAAAGTAGTACAATCCAAACTTGATCAAGTTAGGATTAGTATTACTTTCCACATGCACCACATGTTGCTTCCCTTCAATCTAAGTCATGTTTAGGCATAGCAGTAGCAGTAGCACGGAGATAAGAGAGGACACATCTCTCTATTAGCTACCTATACCAACCTAAATTAACCCCCAAAACCCCTAAACCACCTCCTTTCAAAAAAAACTAGCCCCTGAAATGCTAACGCGTGGAAACTTATTGGTCCCGGTTGGTGCTACCAACCGGGACCAAAGGCCCTCGTGCCTGGGCTCGCCGGAGCGGTCACGTGGAGGCCCATCTGTCCCGGTTAGTATAAGAACCAGGACTAAAGGTCTAGGGCATTAGTAACGATTCTTTAGTCTTGGTTCCCCAACCGGGACAGATGGGCCTTATGAACCGGGACAAATGGCCATTTTTTCTACTAATGTATGGACGGCCAGCAAATCAAACACCCCCTAAGACCATCTACAACCGGACCCCTCAAACCTCCCCCGAAACATGCGGGCAGACAGCCTGGTCACTGCCAGGACTTAAAAAAGTCGTTCAACTGAACACCTTATAGCCAGCCCATACGCTCAATTTGTCCAGCACCCCTCAAACACAGTCCATATGTGGGGCGGATTTGGGACCGTGTGAACACGCGAGAGCGCATCCGCCGCATCAGACTTATCAGTGGGACCAATGGAAAACCCATCGGTCCGTCCTGGATCTCACCGAATTGCTACCCGCATTCATGGCGCCGCTCTGGCGCGCCTCCTGACAAGTCAAGCATTGGTAATTTAAGCCGGGCGGCGATCAAAAACCCAGTGGCCTCTGTTATTTCCCCTTCCCCTCTCGTTTGCGCTGTCATACCATGTCCCCACCCGTCTGTGTCCGAGCTCACATTACAGTGCCGCATCTGTCCAACAATGGTACGCGGAAGATCACGTACTACCAGCTTCTCACGCAGGAGCGCCGCCCCTAGATTGCGATGGAGGTCTGTTTTGCGGCCGTTCTTCCTCCAACTTCAGACGAGGAGGGGATGCCCTGTGCTCGAAGGAGACGGTCCTAGCGGTTGACCATGTCGTCCTGGGTTGGAGATGGCGGACACCCGCGGCGGCGGAGGCGGGGAGGGGGCGCCATCCCCCACTTCTCAATGGAGGCTGCGTGAGGATAGAATAGCCTCACCATGGTGTACGTCCACCTTGCAGTGGAGGTGCAAATCGAGGCAGGGAGAGCAGATGCTACCGTCCTCACTGAGCTCTACATCAACCCGACCCTCATTGCCAAAAACTGCTCCATCCTAGAGTCCATCGAGGATGAGCGGGTGGTGTCGATGAACCACCACACGATCTTCATCCATGAACAAGGGCGGGAGGATAACTTTGCAGACGAGGACGATCAGATGCCTCACGCCAACAATGACCATGAGGCCCGCGACTTCAGCGAGGGGGTGATCCCGATCACCTCAGACGAGGAGTAGTTTGCAGTATGTAGTTTCTATTTCTGTAGTTGCATCTTGTTTATCTAGAATCTTTAAATCAAATTTGCTAGTGGCTTGTTTGCAATTCTACGCTGCAAGAGTTTGCATGGCTTAACGAGTTCAAAATTTAGGGGGCACGGCTGTAGATGCCCAAACGGACAAATGTTTGGACTAACATATAAGGGCACCTCACGTAAACCTTTTCATGAGAGGACGAGAGAACCATGTTAAATATATACCCACATGTGTGTACACTCGTGTTTGACAACACGCGGCCGCGGAGTGGGTAATTTACAGTTCATTTTTTGTTAGTAGGGTCTTTACCTTATCCCACATCTATCTAATACACTATCCGAGGATAAGCTATGCACATCAACATGTTGTTAGTGTGTTAGTTGGTAGTGGAGATATGCCGGGGGTGGTTCATGGCATATAGCCAGTCGTTTTTTCTATGATTTATCAATTTGGCCCTATAAGAGGGAAACGTCCCTTCCGAGAGAGTCACCACTTGAAATACCATCCTTATGTTCTCTTCTGAGCCCACAGCCACCAAGTCTCCTCGCTCCTCGCCCTGCCGTGCAGCAGGCGAGGACACAACATTAGTCTCGGACATACCCCGACGATCGATGACCCAATGGGTAGTTGGGTGCTAACATTTCTGGGAAATGCTCGCACGACTTCTTTGCCCTTCTTCCTCGACTTCGTCTACATCCGCTACTTCCTCGACTCCCCGTCGTCATGTTCATAAACAACCCCACTATAAGGGAAATTTCACCCCGTGATTTGTATTGTTCTTGGTCAATCTGCTAGTCATGTTATTATCTGTGAAACTAGGTTTATCACGTTAGTATATGTCACCCTATTTGTTTTCATCCTTATGTATGCCAAATTATTTTTGGTGGATAAATCTTTGTCATTCATGTCACTTGAGTAGATTCGAAATCCCCCGCAAAAAAAAGGTTCGAAATTATACCAATGATAGCCATCACATTATTTCCAACATCTTGTTTGTTATTGTGGGATGTTTTATGTTGCTTGAGGATCTTGCTTGACCGGCGGCTGTTTTATGCTGAACATGCTTTAGGATGAGAGACCGTCGGCAACCTGATCTACTCGGCCGTAGGGTGATCATGTATGTGCCAGCTGCTGCTACTAGCTTGTGGGCAGTTCAATGCATGTCATCAGCCTATGGTCATGGAGCCGTTTGACTGACAAAGTGTGTGTTTGATGCACGTGCTCTCTGTTTGCTTGTCAGGGGTAGTGAAAAGTCAAAACAAGCGGTGTTGTTTCAGAGTAAAAGAGAAGCTGTTCCTAGATATTTGCTGCAGCTTTATATTGCACCTACAGAAATGTTATTTTCATATATTTTTCTTTGTTCTAAACCAGCCATCCCCTACCTTTGTCTCCTTTCTATTTTCCTGTACACATTTCCTTTACCGTATAAATGATGTTGTATCATGTATAAATGATTTGATATCAGACATCCATAGACGATCAGCTGCAGTACAAAACCCCACACACCATGTGCAGAGAGCAGAGTGATATTGGTGATCATGCATGAGTCACGGGTCATCAATATTTCCTGGATTTTACCCAGAATGATTTGAGTGTTGAGTGAATGCATGTGGCTTCGGTTTGCTCGTCGGTACAAAGTTGAAAACATATCCTTTGTTTCACGGGTCATCAATATTTCCTGGATTTTACCCAGAATTTTTTCCTGGATTTTTGCAGCATACCGAATATTTTTCCTGCTAATTATTTATTTTACTCATGAATCTCCACCATCTCTCTCTCTCTCTCTCCTGCTTGTACAGTTTTCCTTGTTGTATTCTACCTCCGCCCAAAAATATTTGGCATTCTGAGATTCAAATTTTGTTCTAGTACAAAACATGTCATTATAGCACCTTTTTGGAAAAAAATCATTCAAAAACAAGGGCCTTAGAGGGTCAGCTGGGCCTCGTCGTCGGAGATGACGATGACCTTCCAGTCGACCGCCTGCTCCGCCTTCACGACCTCAGGGTGCTGGTGGCGGAGCTCGCCATGTACCTCGTCGCCTCTCGGTCCTCCCGAGCCGTCGCCGCATCCACCACCCCCTGCGCCACCAGGACGAGGAGGGCGGGGGCCGTCCCCCACGGGAAGTTGAGGCGCGGCACGGCGCCGTGGATCCTATCATGCCACCGGTCATACTCCAGGGCGGCGAGCTCCACCGTGTGGAACGACCCGAGCCACTTTTTTTGTGGGTCTCCCGGTCGGTGATCTCCTCCACCCACATCCCCCATGCTCGCCGGCGGATGCCTAGGTATGTCCTCTGCGGCTGCCGTGGCGGAGGGAGGTTCGGGAAGATGCGGGTGGGGGTGCATAGGCGAGGCGGCGTGGCACAACGATGCGGCGCCGCGGGCGTGGATCCTTATTGCTGATCAGCGGCGAGGATGGGGGAAGAGGAGGCAGAGGAGGCGGAGAGGAAGATGAAGAGAGGGGCTCTTTTTTACTCAGTTGCCACATGATGGAGTAAAAATTAGGGCCGTGGAGGCGGCTGAGGATAATTTATCCTCCACTATGGAGTATCGGGGATCGGCTAGGTCCCGGTTAGACAAATAAAACTGGATTTTTACTCCTTTTAACCACCAGTTATTGGGGATCGGTTAGAGGTGCCCTTGGAGGGTCGGTTGGGCCTTAATATATCTGAAATCTCGTACAATGTCAAATTTCATAAAATTTAGCTGAAATAGTGATTTACGGATATTCGCAGGGGCACTCACCTGCCAAGCTCTATCGTCCACTCGATTTGCCTCGCGGTTCGTGAAGTAGATGAATCCCGCACGAGATCGCAGTGAAAACGAAAATCCTTCAAAAAGCATTAAGTTTCGATGACGAAACTTACCGTTTTTGCATCAAAAAAATGCCTAGTTTCATCAAGTTTCAGAGATATAATTTTAAACATTTGTTTCTGTCGGTCATAGACACAAAATAGTTGATTTTTATCGGTCACTCGTACTAAGTTTCAAACATTAAAACTTAACATTTTTTCAAAAGTCATCAAAATATATTTAAAATGGATCTTATTTCAAAGCGTTGGTCGCGAGAAACACAAATATGAAACATAACTTCATTGAAATTTTCATTGAAAAGATATAGAACTTTGAAAATCGGAAGCCAAAATAAAAAGCTGGCACCAGGGGCCTGAGTGCCCCCGCACTTGTTTGCCGTAAATCCTCGTCCTTGTGGCTTAGTGTATTTTTTCGCTTGGTGTTTCATTCCGCTCTTTACATGATTTCACATTTGCTTCACTAGATTATATACAAGTAATAAGAGACCTTTCTGAATAACAAAATGGATTTTACAGGAACTTGCAGGAGGCCACCACACTGAAGAATAAACCAGAATTACTACTACTAAACAATGACTTCAATCAATACTCTTTCCGAGGTCGAACCCTACTGGCTTAGATGCCCTAACAAGTTACTACAAGATCAGCTGCATGCAGTACAAAACCCCACACACTTTACGTGCTAGCCGTATATGTTGTGTTTATAGATGTTTGTGTGATTTGCTTGTTCATATGTGCTAGCCGTATATGTTGTGTTCATAGATATTTCGGTCCTATGTATTATACATGCTCACATGCTTAGCTATCGGTATGAAGTGCATACTACTGTGATTGCTATGTTTATTATCTACTCGTGGATTAGATTAATCATTATGGTGTTAATATTTCCAACAACTACAAGATCAGCTGCATGCAGTACAAAACCCCACACACTTTGTGGGGGGTGATCATGCATGAGCTACCGGTGCTACCTCAACTTTGGTGTGATCGATCAAACTGATGCATGGAGCGTCTGCCTCAACGACCTCAGTAAAAGTAGTAGTGTACTACCAGACGGTTGCTGCTGGCCGGATTCTCACTTGTCAGCCAAATTAAAGTGTGTGTTGAATGCACATGTGGCTTCCGTTTGCTCGCCAGTACAAAGTTGAAAGTGAAACCGATTCTTTGTTTCACGGTAAAAGGGTTGGCCATCAATATTTGCTTGATTTCGCAGCATGCGAAATTCTTTTCTCACCCGTTATTTATTTCTTTCATGAACCTGCACCATGTTTTCAAATAATGAAAAACTGCATGTTCCGTATTCCTTGTTGTGTACTACATACCTCGGTCCCAAAAACTTGACATTATTCAAATTTTGTTCCACATGAACTTTATATGGAGGAAGCAGTGTGATTTAGTCTTTTTTTGCGCAGTATGGGTTTGATTACGGTTCTTTAGATGATTTTACATCTGCTTTAATGGAATCTAGATCCAAGAAGTACTAAGAGATATTTCTAAATAACCAAATGGATTTAGCTAAACAAAGACAAATTGCAAATGGAGAGCACCACACGGCAGAATAAACCAGAATTACTACTACTACTACTAGACAGTAGACAACGACTCGACTAATCTCTCTGAGGACAAACCCCATAGCTACTAAAACAGGCTAATGATGCACGAAATGAACTCCTCAGTCATCCGTCGTTATTCTGTCCATCGACAAGGTCATGGATATGGCCAGCCGGCCTCACCGGCTAGGTGCCAACGCTCCTAAAGATCCTTCACGTCATGCTGCGAAGAGAATCACAAGGATTAACACAAGACAAGTTGAATCACTGATGCAATACGCGCCGAATTCATCGTCTAGCTACCTCGGCGTGGGAGTGGGACTCCTCGTGGTTCTGCGGATCATCGTTCGGCTTGGCCTGGCGAGCTTTGGAGTGGAAGGCATCCACCACGATTCTGCCAAAGCTGCACAGCAGAAGCGAAATTCAGTATGGTCGTGAGTGGTAGCAAAGCAAGCGGAGCAAGATTCAGTAAGTGGGCACGCATGAATGATGGGTGTAAGAAGGAGGGTACATACGGATGGTCCTTGTCATACTCAATGTGGCCGATGTAGGCGTTGCCGGGGAACATGCGGCTCAGTTGCGCCGACTCCTCGTCGCTGCCCGGCTGAATCTCGATGGCTTGGCCGGAACCGTGCCCGTGGGGCAGATGCTTCTCCGCCCAGCGGTCCAGCCACCGGGACTCCTCCTCGCTCGCGTACTGTGTGCTGATCCTGGGGCCCCCTTCCCCTGGATCCGCGGCTGCTGCGGCGCCGGCGCCGGCGGCGAGGCTAGCTAGCAGGAGGAGGGAGATGGGGACGAAAGAGAGGAGCCGGGCCATCTCGCTCGCTTCTTTGGCAGCAGACTGATCTTGCGCAGAGTCTAGTGCTATTTCTAAGTAACTCTGGCCTGTGCCGCCTGGATGTGGTCCATATATGGAGAGATGATCACGCTGGTGTGGCCTGCTAGTACAGTTGGGGACAAGGATTTGGATTCCGAGTGCACCTTTTTTCTCGTGGGGCACCGAAATTCCCGGTTACCGCGGTAACCGCGAAATCCCGAAAAAATTTCGGACGAAATTTAAATCTGAATTTTGAATTCAAAACTCTGAATGATGTATAGATTGCATCTGGACTCATTTTCGCCAACAATCGACCTTCTGGGGCAGTGGTTAGCTCGTACTCCTATATGAACTTATCGTGCCTTGAGGTTGCAAGATCGAATCAGTCCAGCCCCATGTACTTTTAACTGCACCACAGGGAAGAATAAGTAAGGCCACGTTTACCACTACGCCACTGATGCCTAACTGTTCTTCGAAAGTTCCGAACCTAACTATTAGAGTTTAAATTCAAATCTTTTCGCTCGGTACATATTTTTGTCGTGGGGTGGCGAGAAACGCGGATACCGGGTGGTATTCGAAAATTCCGCCCGGTACCCAAAACCATGGTTGAGGATGAAGCAGTTGTGCTGATAAATATTACTAGGATTTTATTTTCCTCATAATCTTTACCTAAATATGCACATTTGGATATCGTTTAACATAGATTATGGAACAGTTATAATAAGAGCAACTTCAATGGGCCAACCCAAATGGACGACACTTTTGTCCTTTTTTGTCCGTTTGGGTCGGCCGCTCACCCGGTGTCCGCCCTGTTTTAGATTTGGGTCGGCAGTGCACCTAACACGCCGATCCATTTCATGTCCGCACTCAATTTTTTAAAAAGGCCCGTGGCCATAGATCATGACAGCAGCCATGTCTCTTGCCGGCACCATGCCAGCTTCAAAAAATATCACCACACAGTTCATGTTGCGCACTCGCCAGCGGCCGGCACACATGCCACCACACAAAAAGGGGTGGGACTTGAGTTCGACCACGCCATCGCAGCCCCGTGGTCATGCCAGCACACTTGCCGACATACAAAAAAAGGATGGCGCTTGCCACCATGAGATCACTCGTCGTCGAACTTGAGCATGTCGGCCTGCATCTTCTCGAACCACGGCCTCTTCCTTGGTGACACGGTGTTGAGATCCACCTTCATGATCTCCATGATACGTCTATTTTGCATCATGCTTTTATATCGATATTTATTGCATTATGGGTTGTTATTACACATTATGTCAAAATACTTATGTCTATTCTCTCTTATTTTACAAGGTTTACATAAAGAGGGAGAATGCCGGCAGCTGAGATTCTAGGCTGGAAAAGGAGCAAATATTAGAGACCTATTCTGCACAGCTCCAAAAGTCTTGAAACTTCACGGAAGATGTTTTCCAAATATATAAAAAAATACTGAGAGCAAGAACTTCACCAGGGGGGCCACACCCTGCCCACGAGGGTGGGGGGCACGCCCTACCCCCCTGGGCGCGCCCCCTACCTCGTGGGCCCCCTGGTGGCCCTCCGGTGGCCATCTTCTGCTATATAGAGTCTTTCGATGGGAAAATCATAACCCATCTTCTCGAACGAAACTCCGCCGCCATGAGGCGAAACCTTGGCGGAACCAATCTAGGGCTGTGGCGGAGCTCTTCTGCCGGGGAAGCTTCCCTCCCGGAGGGGAAAATCACCGCCATCGTCATCACCAACGCTCTTCTCATCGGGAGAGGGCAATCTCCATCAACATCTTCATCAGTACCATCTCCTCTCAAAACCCTAGTTCATCTCTTGTATCCAATTCTTGTCTCCAAGTCCAGGATTGATGCTAGTAGGTTGCTAGTAGTGTTAATTACTCCTTGTAGTTGATGCTAGTTGGTTTAATTGGTGGAAGATCATATGTTCAGATCCTATATGCATATTAATACCCCTCTGATTATGAACATGTTTATGCTGTGTGAGTAGTTACTTTTGTTCCTGAGGACATGGGAGAAGTCTTGCTATTAGTAGTCATGTGAATTTCGTATTCGTTTGATATTTTGATGAGATGCATGTTGTCTCTCCTCTAGTGGTGTTATGTGAACGTCGACTACATGACACTTCACCATTGTTTGGGCCTAGAGGAAGGCATTGGAGAGTAATAAGTATATGATGGGTTGCTAGAGTGATAGAAGCTTAAACCATAGTTTATGCATTTCTTCGTAAGGGGCTGATTTGGATTCATATGTTTCATGCTATGGTTAGGTTTACCTTAATACTTTTGTTGTAGTTGCGGATGCTTGCAATAGAGGTTAATCATAAGTGGGATGCTTGACCAAGTAAGGGCAGTACCCAAGCACTGGTCCACCCACATACCAGAATATCAAAGTACTGAACGTGTATCATATGAGCGTGATGAAAACTAGCTTGACGATATTCCCATGTGTCCTCGGGAGCGCTTTTCTCTATATAAGAGTTTGTCCAGGCTTGTCATTTGCTACAAAAATGATTGGGCCACCTTGCTGCACTTTATTTACTTTTGTTACTTGTTGCTCATTACAAATTATTCTATCACAAAACTATCTGTTACCACTTATTTTAGTACTTGCAGAGAATACCTTGCTGGAAACTGCTTATCATTTTCTTCTACTCCTCGTTGGGTTCGAAACTCTTACTTATCGAAAGGACTACGATAGATCCCCTATACGTGTGGGTCATCAAGACTCTTTTCTGACGCCGTTGCCGGGGAGTGAAGCACCTTTGGTAGGTGGAATTTGGTAAGGAAAAGTTTATATAGTGTGCTGAAATTTACTGTCACTTGTTACTATGGAAAGTAATCCTCTGAGGGGCTTGTTTGGGGTATCTTCACCCCGACCAGTAGAGCAAAGAGTTGCTCCTCAACCTACTAAACCTACTAAAAATGAAAATGACTACTTTGAAATTCCTTCGGGTATGATAGAAAAACTGCTAGCTAATCCCTTTTTAGGAGATGGAACAAAACATTCTGATGAGCATCTAATATATGTGGATGGAGTTTGTGGATTATTTAAGCTTGCAGGTGTACCCGGAGATGTTGTTAAGAAGAAGGTCTTCCCTTTATCTTTGAAGGGAGACACATCAACATGGTATAGGCTATGTGATGATATGGGGTCTTGGAATTACAAATGATTGAAATTGAAATTTCATCAGAAGTTTTATCCTATGCATCTTGTTCATCGTGATCGCAATTACATATATAATTTTTGGCCTTGCGAAGTAGAAAGCATCGCTCAAGCTTGGGGGAGTCTTAAATCAATGTTATATTCATGCCCCAATAATGAGCTCTCGAGAAAAATGATTATTCAAAATTTTTATGCTCGGCTTTCTGATAACAATCGCACCATGCTTGATACTTCTTGTGCTGGCTCTTTTATGATGAAGACTATTGAATTCAAATGAGATTTATTAGAAAGAATTAAACGCAACTCTGAAGATTGGGACCTCGACAATGGTAAGGAGTCAGGTATGACACCTAGTTTTAATTGTGTTAAATCTTTTATGGATACCGAGATTTGCCGTAAATTTAGCACTAAATATGGACTTGACTCTGAGATAGTAGCTTCTTTCTATGAATCTTTTGCTACTTATGTTGATCTCCCCAAGGAGAAGTGGTTTAAATATCATCCTCCCATAGAAGTAAAAGTAGCTGCACCTATTAAAGTTGAAGAAAATATTGTCACTTATAATGATCCTATTGTTCCTACTACATATGTTGAGAAACCACCTTTCCATGTTAGGATAAAGGATCATGCTAAAGCTTCAACTGTAGTTTGTAAAAGCAATATTAAAACATATACACCTCTTGAGCAAGTTAAAAGTTGAACCTAATATTGCTATTGTTAAAGATCTCTTGTCCGATAATATTGATGGGCATGTTATTTATTTCTGTGATGAAACTGCTAGAATTGCTAAACCCTGTGCTAAAGATAAACCTAGACCTGTGGTAGGCATGCCTGTTATTTCTGTTAAAATAGGAGATCATTGTTATCATGGCTTATGTGATATGGGTGCTAGTGATAGTGCAATACCTCATTCCTTATACAAAGAAATTATGCATGAGATTGCACCTGCTGAAATAGAAGATATTGATGTCACAATTAAACTTGCCAATAGAGATACTATTTCACCAATGGGAATTGTTAGAGATGTTGAAGTCTTGTGTGGGAAAACTAAATATCCTGCTGATTTTCTTGTTCTTGGTTCCCCACAAGATAGTTTTTGTCCCATTATATTTGGTAGACCCTTCTTGAACAGTGTTAATGCTACCATAGATTGCAAAAGGGATGTTGTTATTGTCGGTTTAGATGATATGACTCATGAATTTAATTTCTCTAAATTTAGTAGACAACACCGTGAAGAAGAATTATCTAGTAAGGATGAAATTATTGGTCTTGCTTCTATTGCCGTACCTCCTAGTGATCCCTTAGAACATTATTTGCTAGACCATGAAAATGATATGTTTATGAATGAAAGAAGGGAATTAGATGAGGTATTCTTTAAACAGGAACCTATTCTGAAAAACAATTTACCTATTGAAATCCCAGGGGATCCTCCTCCACCCAAGTGTGATCCCGTGTTTGAGCTTAAACCGTTACCTGATACTCTTAAATATGCTTATCTTGATGAGAAAAAGATATATCCTGTTATTATTAGTGCTAACCTTTCAGAGCATGAGGAAGAGAGATTATTGAAAACTCTGAAGAAGCACCGTGCTGCTATTGGGTATACTCTTGATGATCTTAAGGGCATTAGTCCCACTCTATGTCAACATAAAATTAATTTGGAAGAAGATGCTAAACCAGTTTGTGATCATCAACGCCGGCTGAATCCTAAAATGAAAGAAGTGGTAAGAAAGAAAATACTAAAACTCCTTGAGGAAGGTATAATCTATCCCGTTGCTAATAGTCAATGGGTAAGTCATGTCCATTGTGTCCCTAAGAAGGGAGGTATTACTGTCGTTCCTAATGATAAAGATGAATTGATTCCTCAAAGAATAATTAAAGGTTATAGGATGGTAATTGATTTCCGCAAATGAAATAAGGCAACTAAAAAGGATCATTACCCCTTACCTTTTATCGATCAAATGCTAGAAAGATTATCCAAACATACACATTTTTTCTTTCTAGATGGTTATTCTGTTTTCTCTCAAATACCTGTGTCAGCCAAAGATCAATCAAAGACTACTTTTACATGCCCTTTTGGTACTTTTGCTTATAGATGTATGCCTTTTGGTTTATGTAATGCACCTGCTACCTTTCAAAGATGCATGATGGCTATATTCTCTGACTTTTGTGAAAAGATTGGTGAGGTTTTCATGGGCGACTTTTCCGTCTATGGATCTTCTTTTGATGATTGCTTGAGCAACCTTGATCGAGTTTGGCAAAGATGTGAAGAAACTAATCTTGTCTTGAATTGGGAAAAGTGCCACTTTATGGTTAATGAAGGCATTGTCTTGGGGCATAAAGTTTCTGAAAGAGGTATTGAAGTTGATAAAGCCAAGGTTGATGCTATTGAAAAGATGCCATGTCCCAAGGACATCAAAGGTATAAGAAGTTTCCTTGGTCATGCCGGATTTTATAGGAGGTTCATTAAGGACTTCTCAAAAATTTCTCGGCCTCTGACTAATTTATTACAAAAAGATATACCATTTGTTTTTGATGATGATTGTGTATAAGCATTTGAAATACTTAAGAAAGCATTGATCTCTGCACCTATTGTTCAGCCACCTGATTGGAATTTACCCTTTGAAATTATGTGTGATGCTAGTGATTATGCTGTAGGTGATGTTCTAGGGCAAAGAGATGATAAGAAATTAAATGTTATTCAATATGGTAGTAAAACTCTAGACAATGCTCAAAGAAACTATGCTACTACTGAAAAAGAATTCTTAGCAGTTGTATTTGCTTGTGATAAGTTCAGACCTTATATTGTTGATTCTAAAGTAACTATTCACACTGATCATGCTGCTATTAAATATCTCATGGAAAAGAAAGATGCTAAACCTAGACTTATTAGATGGGTTCTCTTGCTACAAGAATTTGATTTACATATTGTTGATAGAAAGGGAGCTGAGAACCCCGTTGCAGACAACTTGTCTAGATTAGAAAAAGTGCTTGATGACCCACTTCCTATTGATGATAGATTTCCTGATGAGCAATTAAATGTCATAAATGCTTCTCATACTGCTCCATGGTATGCTGATTAAGCTAATTACATTGTTGCTAAGTTTATACCACCTAGTTTCACATACCAGCAAAAAAAGTTCTTCTATGATTTGAGGCATTACTTTTGGGATGACCCACATCTTTATAAAGAAGGAGTAGATGGTGTTATTAGACGTTGTGTACCTGAGCATGAACAGGAACAAATCCTACACAAGTGTCACTCCGAAGCTTATGGAGGACACCATGCTGGAGATAGAACTGCACATAAGGCATTGCAATCTGGTTTTTATTGGCCTACTCTCTTCAAGGATGCCCGTAAGTTTGTCTTATCTTGTGATGAATGTCAACGAATTAGTAATATTAGTAGACGTCAAGAACTGTCTATGAACTATTCACTCGTTATTGAACCATTTGATGTTTGGGGCTTTGACTATATGGGACCCTTTCCTTCCTCTAATGGATATACACATATTTTAGTTGCTGTTGATTGTGTTACTAAGTGGGTATAAGCTATTCCAACTAGTAGTGCTGATCATAACACTTCTATTAAAATGCTTAAAGAAGTTATTTTTCCAAGATTTGGAGTCCCTAGATATTTAATGACTGATGGTGGTTCACATTTTATTCATGGTGTTTTCCGTAAAATGCTTGCTAAATATGATGTTAGTCATATAATTGCATCTCGGTACCATCCTCAGTCTAGTGGTCAAGTAGAATTGAGTAATAGAGAGCTCAAATTAATTTTGCAAAAGACTGTTAATAGATCTAGAAAGAATTGGTCCAAGAAACTTGATGATGCATTATGGGCCTATAGAACTGCATATAAAAATCCTATGGGTATGTCTCCGTATAAAATGGTCTATGGAAAAGCATGTCACTTACCTCTTGAACTAGAACACAAGGCTTATTGGGCTATTAAAGAACTCAATTATGATTTTAAACTTGCTGGTGAGAAGAGGTTATTTGATATTAGCTCACTTGATGAATGGAGAACCCAAGCCTATGAAAATGCCAAGTTGTTTAAAGAAAAAGTTAAAAGATGGCATGACAAAAGAATACAAAAGCGTGAGTTTAATGTAGGTGATTATGTATTGCTATACAACTCTCGTTTAAGATTTTTTGCATGAAAACTTCTCTCTAAATGGGAAGGTCCTTACGTTATCGAGGAGGTCTATCGTTCCGGTGCCATAAAAATCAACAACTTTGAAGGCACAAATCCGAAGGTGGTGAACGGTCAAAGAATCAAACATTATATCTCAGGTAATCCCATAAATGTTGAAACCAATATTATTGAAACCATAACCCCAGAGGAATACATAAGGGACACTTTCCGAAACGTTTCAGACTCCGAAAAGGAATAGGTATGTGGTACGGTAAGTAAACCGACTCCAAAACAGTTTTTAAGGCAGTATTTCTCCATTTTGGAATATTTAGAAAAATAAAAAATAAGTAGTAGTCTGGGAAGGACACGAGGGCTCCATGAGGGTGGAGGGTGCGCCCTACCCCACTAGGCGCGCCCCCTACCTCGTGGGCACCTCGTGTGCTCTCCGGACTCCGTTTTCGTACACGACACGTATTTTGGTCGGTAAAAATTCATTATATAATCTCCCGGGGGTTTTGACTCCTGTATCACGCAAAAATCTTCTGTCTTTGTTTCGAGCTGTTTTCTGTCGGGGTTGTCAAGGCCAGGAACTATGTCGTCTCCCTCCTCCTCCAACCATGAGGGCAACGATGCTTGGCTAATGAAGATAGAGCTGAAGAGAGAAGAACCCATGGAGATCAACAAGGATGATGGGATCAAGAAAGCCATGGGGGATCAAGTTCCGGCAACAGAAGACACCCTTCAACCTGATCACAATCTTCTTACCCCAACAGAGATTGAAGCTTTCAAGATGATTGAGTTAGCTCGTATACAAAATAAGTATCTCACACATGAAAATATTTTGTTGAAGGAGCATATCATCGCACTCAAGGGCATTATCCGCAAGTTAGAAGACCTCCTACGCTCGATGTGCGACTATCCATTATCAACAACACCACCGTCTCCACCAACAAAGAAGAATTGAGTATCTGGTATGGGCACCCCACTTGGCAACTGCCAAGCTTGGGGGAGTGCCCCGGTATCATATCACCATCACCTTTATCTTTAACCGTTTTTCTTAGTTCAATCCTTTTGGTAATATCTTGATCTAGTAGAATAAAATTTCTTAGTATGATCTAGTTGTGAGTTTTGCTTTATTATCCTTCTATGTAATCGAGTCCGTGAGCTATATAATAAATATTAGTGTTGAGTCAAGGGCTTCATTATTTTGCCATGATCTTAAGTGAATAAAAGAAAAGAGAAAGAAATAAAAAGAAACAAAGAGATCATATGGATCTCATGGAGAGTAATGAGCTCACATAGAAAAAGTATGATGAATAAAAGTTGTTGAGGGTTGACAAACATAGTTTTGGTCATCGTTCCAATTAATAGGAAGTAATAAAGAAAGAGAGGTCTTCACATATAGATATACTATCTTGGACATCTTTTATGATTGTGAGCACTCATTAAAATATGACATGCTAAAGAGTTGACGTTGGACAAAGAAGACAACGTAATGGGTTATAGTTTCTTACATCTGAGATAAATTATATTGTCATGGATCATCCAACATGTTGAGCTTGCCTTTCCCCCTCATGCTAGCCAAATTCATCGCGCCAAGTAGAGATACTACTTGTGCTTCCAAATACCCTTAAACCAGTCTTGCCATAAGAGTCCACCATATCTACCTATGGATTGAGTAAGATCCATCAAGTAAGTTGTCATTGGTGCAAGCAATAAAAATTGCTCTCTAAATATGTATGATTGATTGGTGTGGAGGAAATAAGCTTTATACGATCGTGTGATATGGAAGTAATAAAAGCGACAGACTGCATAATAAAGGTCCATATCACAAGTGGCAATATAAAGTGATGTTCTTCCACATTAAGATTTTGTGCATACAACCATAAAAGTGCATGACAACCTTTGCTTCCCTCTGCGAAGGGCCTATCTTTTACTTTTATCTCCTACATTGCATAAGAGTCATGGTGATTTTCACCCTTCCTTTTTACATTTTATCCTTTGGCAAGCACAATATGTTGGAAAGATCCTAGTATGTATGGCTAATTGGATGTGAGTTTTCATGAACTATTACTGTTGACATTACCCTTGAGGTAAAACGTTGGGAGGCAAAACTATAAGCCCCTATCTTCTTTGTGTCCGATTAAAATTCCATACCCATAAGTATTGCGTGAGTGTCAGCAATTGTGAAAGACTATATGATAGTTGAGTATGCGGACTTGCTGAAAATCTCTTATACATTGACTCTTTCCTATGTTATGATAAATTGCAATTGCTTCAATGACTGAGATCATAGTTTGTTAACTTTCAATGAAGTTTATGATCCATACTTGATATTGTGATTGAATTATTACTCTAGCATTAGAGATATATGACAAGAATTATATAAGTTGTTGTTCTAAGAATGATCATGATGCCCTCATGTCCATATTTTATTTTTATCGACACCTCTATCTCTAAACATGTGGACATATTTTTCGATTTCGGCTTTTCGCTTGAGGACAAGCAAGGTCTAAGCTTGGGGGAGTTGATACGTCCATTTTGCATCATGCTTTTATATCGATATTTATTGCATTATGGGTTGTTATTACACATTATGTCACAATACTTATACCTACTCTCTCTTATTTTGCAAGGTTTACATAAAGAGGGACAATGCCGGCAACTGGGATTCTGGGCTGGAAAAGGAGGAAATATTAGAGACCTATTCTGCACAGCTCCAAAAGTCCTGAAACTTCACGCAAGATGTTTTCCAAATATATAAAAAATACTGAGAGCAAGAACTTCACCAAGGGGGGCACACCCTTCCCACGAGGGTGGGGGCGCGCCCCCAACCTCGTGGGCCCCCTGGTGGCCCTCCGGTGGCCATCTTCTGCTATATGGAGTCTTTCAATGGGAAAAAATCATAAGCCATCTTCTCGGACGAAACTCCGCTGCCACAAGGCGGAACCTTGGCAGAACCAATCTAGGGCTCTGGCGGAGCTGTTCTGCCGGGGAAACTTCCCTCCCGGAGGGGGAAATCATCGCCATCGTCATCACCAACGCTCCTCTCATCAGGAGAGGGCAATCTCCATCAACATCTTCATCAGCACCATCTCCTCTCAAAACCCTAGTTCATCTCTTATATCCAATTCTTGTCTCCAAGTCCGGGATTGGTGCTAGTAGGTTGCTAGTAGTGTTAATTACTCCTTGTAGTTGATGCTAGTTGGTTTAATTGGTGGAAGATCATATGTTCAGATCCTATATGCAGATTAATACCCCTCTGATTATGAACATGTTTATGCTTTGTGAGTAGTTACTTTTGTTCCTGAGGACATGGGAGAAGTCTTGCTATTAGTAGTCATGTGAATTTGGTATTCGTTTGATATTTTGATGAGATGTATGTTGTCTCTCCTCTAGTGGTGTTATGTGAACGTCGACTACATGACACTTCACCATTGTTTGGGCCTAGAGGAAGGCAATGGGGAGTAATAAGTATATGATGGGTTGCTAGAGTGACAGAAGCTTAAACCATAGTTTATGCGTTGCTTCGTAAGGGGCTGATTTGGATTCATATGTTTCATGCTATGGTTAGGTTTACCTTAATACTTTTGTTGTAGTTGCGGATGCTTGCAATAAAGGTTAATCATAAGTGGGATGCTTGTCCAAGTAAGGGCAGTACCCAAGCACTGTTCCACCCACATACTAGATTATCAAAGTACCGAACGCGAATCATATGAGCGTGATGAAAACTAGCTTGACGATATTCCCATGTGTCCTCGGGAGCGCTTTTCTCTATATAAGAGTTTGTCCAGGCTTGTCCTTTGCTACAAAAAGGATTGGGCCACCTTGCTGCACTTTATTTACTTTCGTTACTTGTTGCTCATTACAAATTATCCTATCACAAAACTATCTGTTACCACTTATTTCAGTACTTGCAGAGAATACCTTGCTGGAAACCGCTTATCATTTCCTTCTACTCCTCGTTGGGTTCGACACTCTTACTTATCGAAAGGACTACGATAGATCCCCTATACTTGTGTGTCATCACTCCACGCCGGTCATCATGCTCGTGAGAGCTACTTCTTTCGCCTTGGTCTTGGCGTTTGCGGCCTCGATCTCTAGCATCTTAGCTTGCTTCTCCGCCTTCATCTTAAGCATCTTGGCTTGCTTCTCCGCGTCCATCTCAAGCCTCCTCCTTTGGATCTCCATGAAGGCGTTCATTTGCTCTTCTTTGTAACGCCGGCGCTCCTCCTTTCTTGAGTCCTTCTTGCTCATCATGCCCTCCTCGCTTGCGATCAAGGCGTTGGACGCCGCATCCCACTTGTCCTCCTTCTTGGAGTTGGTCTTCCCCCGCGGGTGTGCCTTCTCACTGTCCTCAACCTCCTCCACGGCTTGCTTGCCCCCACGCGACTTGAGGGCGGCATATTGCGCCTTGAACTTCTCCTTGTCTTTGATGAACCTAAAGCAATGGGAGAGGTTGAAGCACTTGCCATTGTGTTGGACCTTGAATGCCTCTAAAGCTTGAAATGCCTACAAATGTATTTCATGCAAGCATATTGGCAAATGTTATGCAAATGAACACGCAAGCATAAACTTGATGACACAAAAGAGGGCGGCTTGCTAGCATATCATGTCCTGCATGCCGATGCTGCTCAGGGGGCAGGCCTTGACGCTCTAAAGAGTGGCACAAAACTTGTTGTGCTCTTGTTGGATCACCCTCCATCGCTTCAAAATGGACACCCACCCGCGCATGCTTACTATTTGGTACGGCGGAAACTTCTTGCACTCATGAAACTCACGGTGGAAACGAATCCAAAAAGTTGAATGCTTTTGTTCGGCACTCGTCTTGGGGACTTGCCCAATGTATCTCCAACACTCGCAAAGAAGCTTGTCCTCGTCCACTGTGTATGCTTTGGTCCGCTTGCTCTTGGGCTTCGGCTTTAGCCCAGCGGGTTGGTTAGCGAGCTCGTCCTCGAACAAAGGCTCCCCTTCGTTATCGCACTCGTCCTCTTCCTCTTGCTCGTAGTCCTCCAGAAAATCGTGGTCAAGTGGGAAGCCGTCCAGATCCATGTCGACCTGATCACGCATGAAGGCCGCCTGATCTTGATCATAGCCAGCGGACGGCGCGAACGCCCCTCCGCCGTCCTGGCTTTGTGTCTTGTCGGGATCGTAGCCAGCGGCCGGCGCACCACCCTCGAAGATCAGGTTCTGCATTTAGTCCTCATCACTAGCGGCCGGCATTCCGTCGAACAGGTTGCATGCGCCCAGCAGCACGTCGACTGGCATCTGTCGCCCGCGTTTCCTTGTGCCTCTAGATGACAGCCACTGGCCATCGGTATAGCGTTGAGGTCGATGGGCGCGGGCATGGGCATGGAAGGCGCCAGCACGCTCACCTCGGGCGAGCACTCCCTAGAGAGGCGGGAGGCCTGTGGGTAGACGTGGAAGCCGGGCATCGGGGTGCAAGCCGACGCGCGGGGCGAGTCGGGCAGCACCATCTGAGGGAACGCGACTGAGACGATGCTGGTCGCGGCGACGGCGCCGTTGACAAGGCCGTGCTGGCTAGGATTTAACCCTAGCATGTAGAGCACCTTCCTCGTTGCCGCCGTGATGCAGGCATTGGTGACCTCCTGCTGCATGGCGGCGGCGGCCGTCGCGATGGCTTCATCCCTCGCGTCCGCGGCATGCCTCCGGCCCTTTCTCATGGCCGACTCCCTTGCCCGTTGTTCGGGCATCAGCGCCTTCTTCGGCTTAGGCACGGCAGCGGTCTTGCGGGGGGGCGCGAGGCTTGCCTTTGCCGGAGGGGGCAGTCGTCAAGCCGAACAAGGCGAGGGAGGTGAGGTCGGCGGCGGCTGAGGGAGTCCTGGACTAAGGGGTCCTCGGGCGTCCGGCCTGTTATCTGTGGGCCGGACTGATGGGCTATGAAGACATGAAGGCCGAAGACTATATCTGAGTCCAGATTGGACTCTCCTTGGCGTGGAAGGCAAGCTTGGCGACCGAATATGAAGATTCCTTCTTATGTAACCAACTCTATGTAAACCCTAGGTCCCCTTGGTGTCTATATAAACCGGAGGGGATAGTCCGGAAAGGACACCATTCATTACCATAATCATATAGGCTAGGCCTCTAGGGTTTAGCCATCACGATCTCGTGGTAGATCAACTCTTGTAACACCCATATTCATCAATATCAATCAAGCAGGACGTAGGGTATTACCTCCATAGAGAGGGCCCGAACCTGGGTAAACATTGTGTTCCTTGTCTCCTGTTACCATCGATCCTAGACGCACAGTTCGGGACCCCCTACCCGAGATCCGCCGGTTTTGACACAGACATTGGTGCTTTCATTGAGACTTCCACTATGCCGTCCATGAAAGGCTCGATGGCTCCTTCAATCATCTACAGCGATGTTGTCCAAGGAGAAACTTTCATCCCCGGACAGATTTTCGTGTTCGGCGGCTTTGCATTGCGGGCCAACTCGCTTGGCCATCTGGAGCACATCGATAGCTACGCCCCTGGCCACCAGATCAGGTTTGGAAGCCTGAACTACGTCGCGGATTCCATGGAGACTTGATCTTCAATGGATTTGAGATCGCAGCGATCTCTCCCCCTCGCTCCGATGAACATGACCTAAATCTGTCACCGGATCACATCCAGCGGATGGTCCCTGCTGCTGCAACGGCCTTAGAACCGGAGCAAACCGTGCCATCCGAAGCCACAGAGTTGTTGGAAATATGCCCTAGAGGCAATAATAAATTGGTTATTATTATATTTCATTGTTCATGATAACCGTTTATTATCCATGCTAGAATTGTATTGATAGGAAACTCAGATACATGTGTGGATACATAGACAATACCATGTCCCTAGTAAGCCTCTAGTTGACTAGCTCGTTGATCAATAAGATGGTTACGGTTTCCTGACCATGGACATTGGATGTCGTTGATAACGGGATCACATCATTAGGAGAATGATGTGATGGACAAGACCCAATCCTAAGCCTAACACAAAGATCGTGTAGTTCGTATGCTAAAGCTTTTCTATTGTCAAGTATCATTTCCTTAGACCATGAGATTGTGCAACTCCCGGATACCGTAGGAGTGCTTTGGGTGTGCCAAACGTCACAACGTAACTGGGTGGCTATAAAGGTTCACTACAGGTATCTCCGAAAGTGTCTGTTGGGTTGGAACGAATCGAGATTGGGATTTGTCACTCCGTGTGACGGAGAGGTATCTCTGGGCCCACTCGGTAGGACATCATCATAATGTGCACAATGTGACCAAGGAGTTGATCACGGGATGATGTGTTACGGAACGAGTAAAGAGACTTGCCGGTAACGAGATTGAACAAGGTATCGGGATACCGACGATCGAATCTCGGACAAGTACAATACCGCTGGACAAAGGGAATTGAATACGGGATTGATTGAATCCTCGACATCGTGGTTCATCCAATGAGATCATCATGGAACATGTGGGAGCCAACATGGGTATCCAGATCCCGCTGTTGGTTATTGGCCGGAGAGTTGTCTCGGTCATGTCTGCATGGTTCCCGAACCCGTAGGGTCTACACACTTAAGGTTCGATGACGCTAGGGTTATTAGGAAGACTTGTATGTGATTACCGAATGTTGTTCGGAGTCCCGGATGAGATCCCGGATGTCACGAGGAGTTCCGAAATGGTCCGGAGGTAAAGATTATATATGGAAAGTTGTTGTTCGGGTTCCGGGAAAAGTTTGGTTTTTTTCGGTATTGTACCGGGAAGCTTCTGGAAGGTTCCGGAGGATTCCGGAGGATCCGGAGGTCCAGAAAATGTTCCACCACGTCCAATACAGCAGCATGGGCTGTAAGGGGGCGCCCTAACCTTAATGGGCCAAGGGCACCAGCCCCCCCAAGGCCCATGCGCATGGGAGAGGGGAAACCCTAAGGGGGAGGGCCTCCACTTGACTTGGGAGGCACTCCTCCCCCCCTTGGCCGCCGCCCCAACCCTACATGGGATCTAGGGGGCCGGCCCCCCTCTCTCCCCACCTATAAATAGTGAAGGGGTGGGAGGGCGGCCACACCCTTGAACCTGGCGCAGTCCCTCCCCTCCAATACCTCTCCTCCTCCGTGTGAGCTTGGCGAAGCCCTGCCGGAGAACTGCCACTCCATCACCACCACGTCGTCGTGCTGGTGTTGGACTCTCTTCCTCAACCTCTCCCTCCTCCTTGCTGGATCAAGGCGTGGGAGACGTCTCCATTCCGTACGTGTGTTGAACGCGGAGGTGCCGTCCGTTCGGCACTAGGATCATCGGTGATTTGGATCACGACGAGTACGACTCCATCAACCCCGTTCACTTGAACGCTTCCGCTTAGCGATCTACAAGGGTATGTAGATGCACTCTCCTTCCCCTCGTTGCTAGATTACTCCATAGATTGATCTGAAGGAAATATGCCCTAGAGGCAATAATAAAGTTATTATTTATTTCCTTATATCATGATAAATGTTTATTATTCATGCTAGAATTGTATTAACTGGAAACATAATACATGTGTGAATACATAGACAAACAGAGTGTCACTAGTATGCCTCTACTTGACTAGCTCATTAATCAAAGATGGTTATGTTTCCTAACCATGAACAAAGAGTTGTTATTTGATTAACGAGGTCACATCATTAGTTGAATGATCTGATTGACATGACCCATTTCATTAGCTTAGCACCCGATCATTTAGTATGTTGCTATTGCTTTCTTCATGACTTATACATGTTCCTATGACTATGAGATTATGCAACTCCCGTTTGCCGGAGGAACACTTTGTGTGATACCAAACGTCACAACGTAAATGGGTGATTATAAAGGAGCTCTACAGGTGTCTCCAATGGTAGATGTTGGGTTGGCGTATTTCGAGAATAGGATTTGTCACTCTGATTGTCGGAGAGGTATCTCTGGGCCCTCTCGGTAATGCACATCACATAAGCCTTGCATGCACAAGTAACATACCGATGACAAAGGGAACAACGTATGTTGTTATGCGGTCTGACCGATAAAGATCTTTGTAGAATATGTAGGAGCCAATATGGGCATCCAGGTCCCGCTATTGGTTATTGACAGGAGATGTGTCTCGGTCATGTCTACATTGTTCTCAAACCGTAGGGTCCGCACGCTTTACGTTACGATGACAGTTATTATGAGTTTATGCATTTTGATGTACCGAAGTTAGTTCGGAGTCCTGGATGTGATCACGGACATGACGAGGAGTCTCGAAATGGTCGAGACATAAAGATTGATATATTGGAAGCCTATGTTTGGATATCGGAAGTGTTCCGGGTGAAATCGGGATTTTACCGGAGTACCGGGAGGTTACCGGAACCCCCCGGGAGCTATATGGGCCTTAGTGGGCTTTAGTGGAAAGAAGAAAGGGGCAGCCCAAGGTGGGCCGCGCGCCTCCCCTCTCCCCTAGTCCTATTAAGACAAGGAGAGGTGGCCGCCCCCCCTCTCTCTCTCTCTTCCCCCTCGGGGAATCCTATTCCAAATAGGATTGGGGGGGGGGGGGAGTCCTACTCCCGGTAGGAGTAGGACTCCTCCTGCGCCCTCCTCCTGGCCGGCCGCCCCCTCCCCCTTGGCTCCTTTATATACAGGGGCAGGGGGCACCTCTAGACACACAAGTTGATCTACGTGATCGTTCCTTAGCCGTGTGCGGTGCCCCCTGCCACCATATTCCACCTCGATCATATCGTTGTAGTGCTTAGGCGAAGCCCTGCGTCGGTAGAACATCATCATCGTCACCACGCCGTTGTGCTGACGGAACTCATCCCCGAAGCTTTGCTGGATCGGAGCCCGGGGAGCGTCATCGAGTTGTACGTGTGCTAAGAACTCGGAGGTGCCGGAGTAACGGTGCTTGGATCGGTCGGATCGGGAAGACGTACGACTACTTCCTCTACGTTGCGTCAACGCTTCCGCAGTCGGTCTGCGTGGGTACGTAGACAACACTCTCCCCTCTCGTTGTTATGCATCACCATGATCTTGCGTGTGCGTAGGGAAATTTTTGAAATTACTGCGTTCCCCAACAGTGGCATCCGAGCCTAGGTTTTATGGTTTGATGTTATATGCACGAGTAGAACACAAGTGAGTTGTGGGCGATATAAGTCATACTGCCTACCAGCATGTCATACTTTGGTTCGGCGGTATTGTTGGATGAAGTGGCCTGCACCGACATTACGCGTACGCTTACGCGAGACCGGTTTCCCCGACATGCTTTGCACATAGGTGACTTGCGGGTGACTGTTTCTCCAACTTTAGTTGAACCGAGTGTGGCTACGCCCGGTCCTTGCGAAGGTTAAAATGGAGTCAAATTGACAAACTATCGTTGTGGTTTTGATGCGTAGGTGAGATTGGTTCTTGCTTAAGCCTGTAGCAGCCACGTAAAACTTGCGACAACAAAGTAGAGGACGTCTAACTTGTTTTTGCAGGGCATGTTGTGATGTGATATGGCTAAGACATGATGCTAAATTTTATTGTATGAGATGATCATGTTTTGTAACCGAGTTATCGGCAACTGGCAGGAGCCATATGGTTGTCGCTTTATTGTATGCAATGCAATCGCGATGTAATGCTAGACTTTATCACTAAGCGGTAGCGATAGTCGTGGAAGCGTAAGATTGGCGAGACGACAACGATGCTACAATGGAGATCAAGGTGTCGCGCCGGTGATGATGGTGATCATGACGGTGCTCCGGAGATGGAGATCACAAGCACAAGATGATGATGGCCATATCATATCACTTATATTGATTGCATGTGATGTTTATCTTTTTATGCATCTTATCTTGCTTTGATTGACGGTAGCATTATAAGATGATCTCTCACTAAATTATCAAGAAGTGTTCTCCCTGAGTATGCACCATTGCCAAAGTTCGTCGTGCCCAGACACCACGTGATGATCGGGTGTGATAAGCCCTATGTCCATCTACAACGGGTGCAAGCCAGTTTTGCACACGCAGAATACTCAGGTTAAACTTGACGAGCCTAGCATATGAAGATATGGCCTCGGAACACGGAGACCGAAATTCGAGCGTGAATCATATAGTAGATATGATCAACATAACGATGTTCACCATTGAAAACTACTCCATCTCACGTGATGATCGGTTATGGTTTAGTTGATTTGGATCACGTGATCACTTAGAGGACTAGAGGGATGTCTATCTAAGTGGGAGTTCTTAAGTAATTTGATTGATTGAACTTAAACTTATCATGAACTTAGCACCTGATAGTATCATGCTTGTTTATGTTTGATTGTAGATAGATGGCTCGTGCTGTTGTTCCGTTAAATTTTAATGCGTTCCTTGAGAAAGCAAAGTTGAAAGATGATGGTAACAATTACACGGACTGGGTCCGTAACTTGAGGATTATCCTCATTGCTGCTCAGAAGAATTACGTCCTGGAAGCACCGTTGGGTGCCAGGCCTGCTGCTGGAGCAACACCAGATGTTATGAACGTCTGGCAGAGCAAAGCTGATGACTACTCGATAGTTCAGTGTGCCATGCTTTACGGCTTAGAATCGGAACTTCAACGACGTTTTGAACGTCATGGAGCATATGAGATGTTTCAGGATGCCCGGAGAGAGATATGAAGTCTCCAATAAGTTCTATAGCTGCAAGATGGAGGAGAACAGTTCTGTCAGTGAGCATATACTCAAAATGTCTGGGTATAATAATCACTTGATTCAGATGGGAGTTAATCTTCCAGATGATTGCGTCATTGACAGAATTCTCCAATCACTGCCACCAAGCTACAAGAGCTTCGTGATGAATTATAATATGCAAGGGATGAACAAGACTATTCCCGAGCTCTTCGCAATGCTGAAAGCTGCGGAGGTAGAAATCAAAAAGGAGCATCAAGTGTTGATGGTTAAGAAAACCACTAGTTTCAAGAAAAAGGGCAAAGGGAAGAAGAAGGGGAACTTCAAGAAGAACGGCAAGCAAGTTGCTGCTCAGGAGAAGAAACCCAAGTCTGGACCTAAGCCTGAAACTGAGTGCTTCTACTCCAAGCAGACTGGTCACTGGAAGCAGAACTGCCCCAAGTATTTGGCGGATAAGAAGGATGGCAAGGTGAACAAAGGTATATGTGATATACATGTTATTGATGTGTACCTTACTAGAGCTCGCAGTAGCACCTGGGTATTTGATACTGGTTCTGTTGCTAATATTTGCAACTCGAAACACGGACTACGGAATAAGCGGACACTGGCAAAGGACGAGGTGACGATGCGCGTGGGAAACGGTTCCAAAGTCGATGTGATCGCGGTCGGCACGCTACCTCTACATCTACCTTCGGGATTAATATTAGACCTAAATAATTGTTATTTGGTGCCAGCGTTGAGCATGAACATTATATCTGGATCTTGTTTGATGCGAGACGGTTATTCATTTAAATCAGAGAATAATGGTTGTTCTATTTATATGAGTAATATCTTTTATGGTCATGCACCTTTGAAGAGTGGTCTATTTTTGATGAATCTCGATAGTAGTGATACACATATTCATAATGTTGAAGCCAAAAGATGCAGAGTTGATAATGAAAGTGCAACTTACTTGTGGCACTGTCGTTTAGGTCATATCGGTGTAAAGCGCATGAAGAAACTCCATACTGATGGACTTTTGGAACCACTTGATTATGAATCACTTGGTACTTGCGAACCGTGTCTCATGGGCAAGATGACTAAAACACCGTTCTCCGGTACTATGGAGAGAGCAACAGATTTGTTGGAAATCATACATACCGATGTATGTGGTCCGATGAATATTGAGGCTCGTGGCGGATATCGTTATTTTCTCACCTTCACAGATGACTTACGCAGATATGGGTATATCTACTTAATGAAACACAAGTCTGAAACATTTGAAAAGTTCAAAGAATTTCAGAGTGAAGTTGAAAATCATCGTAACAAGAAAATAAAGTTTCTACGATCTGATCGTGGAGGAGAATATTTGAGTTACGAGTTTGGTGTACATTTGAAAAATTGTGGAATAGTTTCACAACTCACGCCACCCGGAACACCACAGCGTAATGATGTGTCCGAACGTCGTAATCGTACTTTACTAGATATGGTGCGATCTATGATGTCTCTTACTAATTTACCGCTATCGTTTTGGGGTTATGCTTTAGAGACGGCCGCATTCACGTTAAATAGGGCACCATCAAAATCCGTTGAGACGACGCCTTATGAACTATGGTTTGGCAAGAAACCAAAGTTGTCGTTTCTTGAAGTTTGGGGCTGCGATGCTTATGTGAAAAAGCTTCAACCTGATAAGCTCGAACCCAAATCGGAGAAATGTGTCTTCATAGGATACCCAAAGGAGACTGTTGGGTATACCTTCTATCACAGATCCGAAGGCAAGATATTTGTTGCTAAGAATGGATCATTTCTAGAGAAGGAGTTTCTCTCGAAAGAAGTGAGTGGGAGGAAAGTAGAACTTGATGAGGTAACTGTACCTGCTCCCTTGTTGGAAAGTAGTACATCACAGAAAACTGTTTCTGCGACACCTACACCAATAAGTGAGGAAGTTAATGATAATGATCATGAAACTTCAGAACAAGATGCTACTGAACCTCGTAGATCAACCAGAGTGAGATCCGCGCCAGAGTGGTACGGTAATCCAGTTCTGGAAGTCATGCTACTAGATCATGATGAACCTACGAACTATGAAGAAGCGATGGTGAGCCCAGATTCCGCAAAGTGGCTTGAAGCCATGAAATCTGAGATGGGATCCATGTATGAGAACAAAGTATGGACTTTGGTTGACTTGCCCGATGATCGGCAAGCAATTGAGAATAAATGGATCTTCAAGAAGAAGACAGACGCTGATGGTAATGTTACTGTCTACAAAGCTCGACTTGTTGCAAAAGGTTTTCGACAAGTTCAAGGGGTTGACTACGATGAGACCTTCTCACCCGTAGCGATGCTTAAGTCTGTCCGAATCATGTTAGCGATTGCCGCATTTTATGATTATGAAATTTGGCAGATGGATGTCAAAACTGCATTCCTGAATGGATTTTTGGAAGAAGAGTTGTATATGATGCAACCGGAAGGTTTTGTCAATCCAAAGGGAGCTAACAAAGTGTGCAAGCTCCAGCGATCCATTTATGGACTGGTGCAAGCCTCTCGGAGTTGGAATAAACGCTTTGATAGTGTGATCAAAGCATTTGGTTTTATACAGAATTTCGGAGAAGCCTGTATTTACAAGAAAGTGAGTGGGAGCTCTGTAGCATTTCTGATATTATATGTGGATGACATATTACTGATTGGAAATGATATAGAATTTCTGGATAGCATAAAGGGATACTTGAATAAGAGTTTTTCAATGAAATACCTCGGTGAAGCTGCTTACATATTAGGCATAAAGATCTATAGAGATAGATCAAGACGCTTAATTGGACTTTCACAAAGCACATACCTTGACAAGGGTTCTTGCCTGTGTTACAAGGTGTGAAGTTGAGTTAGACTCAATGCCCGACCACTGCAGAAGATAGAGAGAAAATGAAAGATGTTCCCTATGCTTCAGCCATAGGTTCTATCATGTATGCAATGTTGTGTACCAGACCTAATGTGTGACTTGCTATAATCTTAGCAGGGAGGTACCAAAGTAATCCAGGAGTGGATCACTGGACAGCGGTCAAGAACATCCTGAAATACCTGAAAAGGACTAAGGATATGTTTCTCGTATATGGAGGTGACAAAGAGCTCTCCGTAAAAGGTTACGTTGATGCAAGCTTTTACACTGATCCGGACGATTCTAAATCACAAATCGGATACGTGTTTACATTAAATGGTGGAGCTGTCAGTTGGTGCAGTTCTAAACAAAGCGTCGTAGCGGGATCTACATGTGAAGCGGAGTACATAGCTGCTTCGGAAGCAGCGAACGAAGGAGTCTGGATGAAGGAGTTCATATCCGATCTAGGTGTCATACCTAGTGCATCGGGTCTAATGAAAATCTTTTGTGACAATACTGGTGCAATTGCCTTGGCAAAGGAATCCAGATTTCACAAGAGGACCAAGCACATCAAGAGACGCTTCAATTCCATCCGGGATCTAGTCCAGGTGGGAGACATAGATATTTGCAAGATACATACGGATCTGAATGTTGCAGACCCGTTGACTAAGCCTCTTCCACGAGCAAAACATGATCAGCACCAAGACTCCATGGGTGTTAGAATCATTACAGTGTAATCTAGATTATTGACTCTAGTGCAAGTGGGAGACTGAAGGAAATATGCCCTAGAGGCAATAATAAAGTTATTATTTATTTCCTTATATCATGATAAATGTTTATTATTCATGCTAGAATTGTATTAACTGGAAACATAATACATGTGTGAATACATAGACAAACAGACTGTCACTAGTATGCCTCTACTTGACTAGCTCGTTAGTCAAAGATGGTTATGTTTCCTAACCATGAACAAAGAGTTGTTATTTGATTAACGAGGTCACATCATTAGTTGAATGATCTGATTGACATGACCCATTTCATTAGCTTAGCACCCGATCGTTTAGTATGTTGCTATTGCTTTCTTCATGACTTATACATGTTCCTATGACTAAGAGATTATGCAACTCCCGTTTGCCGAGGAACACTTTGTGTGCTACCAAACGTCACAACATAAATGGGTGATTATAAAGGAGCTCTACATGTGTCTCCAATGGTAGATGTTGGGTTGGCGTATTTCGAGAATAGGATTTGTCACTCCGATTGTCGGAGAGGTATCTCTGGGCCCTCTCGGTAATGCACATCACATAAGCCTTGCAAGCATTGCAACTAATGAGTTAGTTGCGGGATGATGTATTACAGAACGAGTAAAGAGACTTGCCAGTAACGAGATTGAACTAGGTATTGGATACCGACGATCGAATCTCGGGCAAGTAACATACCGATGACAAAGGGAACAACGTATGTTGTTATGCGGTCTGACCGATAAAGATCTTCGTAGAATATGTAGGAGCCAATATGGGCATCCAGGTCCCGCTATTGGTTATTGACACGAGATGTGTCTCGGTCATGTCTACATTGTTCTCGAACCGTAGGGTCCGCACGCTTAACGTTACGATGACAGTTATTATGAGTTTATGCATTTTGATGTACCGAAGTTAGTTCAGAGTCCCGGATGTGATCACGGACATGACGAGGAGTCTCGAAATGGTCGAGACATAAAGATTGATATATTGTAAGCCTATGTTTGGATATCGGAAGTGTTCCGGGTGAAATCGGGATTTTACCAGAGTACCGGGAGGTTACCGGAACCCCCCGGGAGCTATATGGGCCTTAGTGGGCTTTAGTGGAAAGGAGAAAGGGGCAGCCCAAGGTGGGTCGCGCGCCTCCCCCCTCCCCTAGTCCTATTAGGACAAGGAGAGGTGGCCGGCCCCCCTCTCCCTCTTCCCCCTCGGGAATCCTATTCCAAATAGGATTGGGGGGGAGTCCTACTCCCGGTAGGAGTAGGACACCTCCTGCGCCCTCCTCCTAGTCGGCCGCCCCCTCCCCCTTGTCTCCTTTATATACAGGGGCAGGGGAACCTCTAGACACACAAGTTGATCTACGTGATCGTTCCTTAGCCGTGTGCGGTGCCCCCTGCCACCATATTCCACCTCGATCATATCGTTGTAGTGCTTAGGCGAAGCCCTGCGTCGGTAGAACATCATCATCGTCACCACGCCGTTGTGCTGACGGAACTCATCCCCGAAGCTTTGCTGGATCGGAGCCCGGGGAGCGTCATCGAGTTGTACGTGTGCTAAGAACTCGGAGGTGCCGGAGTAACGGTGCTTGGATCGGTCGGATCGGGAAGACGTACGACTACTTCCTCTACGTTGCGTCAACGCTTCCGCAGTCGGTCTGCGTGGGTACGTAGACAGCACTCTCCCCTCTCGTTGCTATGCATCACCATGATCTTGCGTGTGCGTAGGAAATTTTTTGAAATTACTGCGTTCCCCAACATGATCTTGGTGATGCGTAGAAAATTTTAAATTTCTGCTACGATCCCCAACAGTGCTATCAGAGCTAGTTCTATGCGTAGTTTCTATGCACGAGTAGAACACAAAGCAGTTGTGGGCGTCGATATTGTGAATTTACTTGACGTTACTAGTCTTATCTTGATTCGGCGGCATCGTGGGATGAAGCGGCCCGGACCGACCTTACACGTACTCTTACGTGAGACTGGTTCCACCGACTGGCGTGCACTAGTTGCATAAGGTGGCTAGCGAGTGTCTATCTCTCCCACTTTAGTTGGATCGGATTCGATGAAAAGGGTCCTTATGAAGGGTAAATAGAAAATGGCATATCACGTTGTGGTTTTGGCATAGATAAGAAACGTTCTTGCTAGAAACCTATAGCGGCCACGTAAAAACTTGCAACAACAATTAGAGGACGTCTAACTTGTTTTTGCAGCATATGCCTTGTGATGTGATATGGCCAAAAGGATGTGATGAATGATATATGTGATGTATGAGATTGATCATGTTCTTGTAATAGGAATCACGACTTGCATGTCGATGAGTATGACAACCGGCAGGAGCCATAGGAGTTGTCTTAATTTATTTATGACCTGCGTGTCAACTTAAACGTCATGTAATTACTTTACTTTATTTCTAAAGCGTTAGCCATAGTAGTAGAAGTAATAGATGACGAGACAACTTCAAGAAGACACGATGATGGAGATCATGATGATGGAGATCATGATGATGGAGATCATGGTGTCATGCCGGTGACAACGATGATCATGGAGCCCCGAAGATGGAGATCAAAAGGAGCAAAATGATATTGGCCATATCATGTCACTATTTGATTGCATGTGATGTTTATCATGGTTTACATCTTATTTGCTTAGAACGACGGTAGCTTAAATAAGATGATCCCTCACTAAAATTTCAAGAAAAGTGTTCCCCCTAACTGTGCACCGTTGCGAAGGTTCGTTGTTTCGAAGCACCAAGTGATGATCGGGTGTGATAGATTCTAATGTTCGAATACAACGGGTGTTGACGAGCCTAGCATGTATAGACATGGCCTCGGGACACATGCGAAACACTTAGGTTGACTTGACGAGCCTAGCATGTACAGACATGGCCTCAGAACACGGAAGACCAAAAGGTCGAACATGAGTCGTATAGAAGATACGATCAACATGAGATGTTCACCGTTGATGACTAGTCCGTCTCATGTGATGATCGGACACGGCCTAGTCGATTCGGATCATGTTTCACTTAGATGACTAGAGGGATGTCTATCTGAGTGGGAGTTCATTAAATTAATTTGATTAGATGAACTCAATTATCATGAACATAGTCTAAATTGTCTTCGCAAATGTGTTGTAGATAAATAGCTCATGTTGTAGCTCCCTGTTTCAATATGTTCCTAGAGAAAGATTAAGTTGAAAGATATTGTAAGCAATGATGCGGACTAGGTCCATAGTCCAAGGAGTGTCCTCACTACTACACAGAAGGCTTACGTCTTTGATGCACCGCTCGATGTGCAAACCCCTACAACGTCGTCTGTGGATGTTGTGAACACCTGACAGACACATTCTGATGACTACCTGATAGTTTAATGCACCATACTTTACGGCTTAGAATTGGGATTCCAATGACGTTTTGAACGCCATAGGACATATGAGATGTTCCAAGAGCTGAAATTGGGATTTCAGGCTCATGCCCGTGTTGAGAGGTGTGAGACCTCTGACAAGTTCTTTTGCCAACAAGATGGAGGAGAATAGCTCAACTAGTGAGCATGTGCTCAGAATGTCTGGGTGCTACAATCACTTAAATCAAGTGGGAGTTAAACTTCCAGATAAGATAGTGATTGATAGAGTTCTCTAGCCACTATCACTAAGCTACTAGATCTTCGTGATGAACTATGACATGCAAGGGATGGAGTTGATCCCGGAGCTTTTCGCGGTGCTTAAGACTGCAAAAGGTAGAAATCAAGAAGGAGCATCAGGTGTTGATGGTCTAACAAGACCACTGGTTTCAAGAAGGGCAAGGGCTAGAAGGGAAACTTCATGGATGGCAAACCAGTTGCCGATCTAGTGAAGGAACCCAAGGTTGAACCCAAACCCGAGACTAAGTGCTTCTATTGTAAGGGGAACGGTCATTCGTAGTGGAATTACCCCAAATGCATGGTAGATAAGAAGGCTGGCAACTTCAACGAAGTATATACATGTTATTAATGTGTACCTCACTAGTACTCCTGGTAGCACCTGGGTATTGGATACCGGTTCAGTTGCTATTATTGGTGACTTGAAGCAAAAGCTATGGACTAAACGGGGACTGGCTAAGGGCGAGGTGACGATGGGTGTTGGAAGTGTTTCCAAAGTTGATGAGATCACCATTGCACGCTCCATCTGCCTTCGGGATTAGTATTGAACCTAGATAAATGTTATCAGGTGTCTACGTTGAGCATGAATATGATTAGATCATGTTCATTGCAATACGGTTATTCATTTAAGTTAGAGAATAATGGTTATTCTGTTTACATGAATAATACCTTTCATGGTCATGCACCCTATGTGAATGGTTCATTGAATCTCGGTCGTGGTAATACACATGTTCACGCCAAAAGATGTAGAGTTAATAATGATAGTACCACTTTCTTGTGGCACTGCTGCTTAGGTCCTATTGGTGTAAGATGCATGAAGAAACTCCATGTCGATGGATGTTTGAAGTCACTTGATTTTGAATCGCTTGACACATGCGAGCCATGCCTCAAGGGTAGGATGACTAAGACCCCGTTTTCAGGTACAATAAAACGGGCAAGTGACTTGTTGGAAATCATACATGCAGATGCGTGTGATCCAATGAGAATTGAAGCGTGCGGTGGATATCACTATTTTCTCATCTTCACTGACGATTTGAGTAGATATAGGTATATTTACTTAATGAAGCACAAGTCTGAAACGTTTGAAAAGTTCAAGTGATTTCAGAGTGAAGTTAAGAATCATCATAACAAGAAGATCAAATTCCTACGATCTGATCAATGAGAATTTCTGAGTTATGAGTTTGGCAAACACTTAAGACATTGTGGAATTGTTCCACAGTTGAAGCCACCTGGAACACCACAGGGTAATGGTGTGTTCGGACATCGTAATCGAACCTTATGAGATATGGTGCGATCTATGATGTCTCCTACCGATCTACTGCTATTATTTTGAGGTTATGCATTAGAGATAGCTGCATTCACTTTAGATAGGACACCATATAAGTCTGTTGAGACGACGATGTATGAACATTGGTTTGGCAAGAAACCAAACTTGTCGTTTCTTAATGTTTGGGGCTGCGATGCTTAAGGCTTCAGCCGGAGAAGCTCGAACCCAAAGCGGACAAACACATCTTCATGGGATACCCAAGGGTGACAGTTGGGTATACCTTCTATCTCAGATCCGAGGGCAAATTGTTTGTCGCTAAGAATGGGTCCTTTCTCGAGAAGGAGTTTCTCTCGAAAGAATTGAGTGGGAGGAAGATAGAACTTGATGAGGTTGTCGAACCTTTACTTCAACCAGAGAGTGACGCAACACAGGAAGATGTTTTCTGTGGCGCCTACGTCTGTTGAATAGGAAGTTAATGATAGTGATTATAAAGCTTCGGATCAAGTTGCTATCGAACCTCGTAGGTCGACAAGGATATGTGCTACTCCTAAGTGGTACGGTAATCCTGTCTTAGATATCATGTTGTTAGACAACAATAAACCTACGAGCTATGGAGAAGCGATGGTGGGCCCATATTCCGACAAATGGTTAGAAGCCATGAAATCCGAGACAGGATCCATATATCAGAACAAAGTATGGACTTTGGTGGACTTGCCCGATGATCGGGAAGCCATTGAGATAAATGGATCTTTAAGAAGAAGACGGACGTGGGCGGTAATGTTACTTCTATGAAGCTCGACTTGTGGGAAAGAGTCTTTTCACAAGTTCAAGGAGTTGACTACGATGAGAATTTCTCACCCGTAGCGATGCTTAAGTCCATCGGAATCATGTTAGCATTAGCTGTATTTTTCGATTATGAAATCTTACAGATGGATGTGAAAAACAAGTTTTCTTACCAGTTTTCGTAAGAAAAGTTGTATGTGATACAATAAAAGGTTTTGTCGATCCTAAGGATGTTGAAAGGTATGCTGGCTCCAGCAATCCTTCTATGGACTAGATCAAGCATCTCGGAATCGGAATATATGTTTTGATGGAGTGATCAAAGCTTTTAGGTTTATACAATGTTTGCTAGAAACTTGTATTTACAAGAAAGTGAGTGGGAGCACTACAACATTTCTGATAAGTATATGTGGATGACATATTGTTGATTCGAAATGATGTAGACTTTCTGGAAAGCATAAACGGTTGTTTGAAGAGTGTTTTTCAAAGGAAGACCTGGATAAAGCTGCTTACATATTGGGCATCAAGATCTATAGAGATAGATCAAAACGCCTGATGATACTTTCAAAGAACACACACCTTGACATGTTTTTGAAGGAGTTCAAAATAGATCAGTCAAAGAAGGGGTTCTTACCTGAGTTGTAAGATGTGAAGTTGAGTAAGACTCAAAGCTTGACCACGGCAGAAGAAAGAAGAAGGACGAAGGTCGTCCCCTATGCTCTTGTCATAGGCTCTATATGGTATGCCATGCTGAAGTACCGCACCTAATGTGTGCCTTGCCACATGTCTGGCAAGAGGGTACAAAGGTGATCTAGGAGTGGATCACCAGATAGCAGTCAAAATTATCCTTAGAGGAATAAGGAAATGTTTCCCGGTTATGGAGGTGATAAAGAGTTCGACATAAAGAGTTACATCGATGCAAGCTTAACACCTATCCGGATAGCTCTGAGTAGAGATACCGGATACGTATAATGGAGCAATAATTTGGAATAGCTTCAAGTGGAACGTGGTAGCAGCATCTATGATATAAAGTTTTGCGAAATACATAGGGATATGAATATGGCAAGACCCGTTGACTACAACCTCTCTCACAAGCATAACATGATCAAACCCAGAACTCTTTGAGTGTTTATCACATAGTGATGTGAACTAGATCATTGAGTCTAGTAGACTCTTGGATGTTGGTCACATGGCGATGTGACCTGTGAGTGTTAATCACATGGCGATGTGAACTAGATTAATGACTCTAGTGCAAGTGGGAGACTGTTGGAAATATGCCCTAGAGGCAATAATAAATTGGTTATTATTATATGTCATTGTTCATGATAACCGTTTATTATCCATGCTAGAATTGTATTGATAGGAAACTCAGATACATGTGTGGATACATAGACAATACCATGTCCCTACACTACAAGAAATATGTCAACTTATGACCTTCTGTCAGTGACCCTCGAAGAATTGGTCATAAATTTATGACCATTTTAGACCAATTGGTCAAAAGCTGTTCAGGGGGCTCCAAACCCTAAACCATTGCGACCATTTTGGTCAGAAAGGTCATATATAATTTCCTTACACGAAATGGTCACAAAGCAAACAGTGCTAGTCCGCTGCCTTATTTCTAGTTGTTAATGACCAATATAGATGGTCATAGCCTTGTAGATTGTGGTGGGTTGTGATGACTAGGCGCCATCTCATCAGTTTTGCCTATGTGTCATGTCCATGTGGCAGTTTTTGCCCTAGGTTGTGAAGCAACCTATATTTCTATCATTCCCAAAATTGCTAAAAAAATCTCATAAATTCTTTGGGGCATATCTTCATCAAATATGTAAAAATCCTTCCTTGCCTAGTTCAAAACTAATTCAACAATATTCATTTTCCTATTCTGTCCACAACAACACTTTATGAAGGAAGTGCTATTTATATATTCTTGATTGCCCTCGGAATTTTTGGGCACTCTTCCCTATCCAAATCATTACCGCATGACAAAATTCAGCTCCATTTGCCTAGCAAATATTCTTCGGCAAATTTCCAAAGTTTTTGTCCACCTAGAAGCATTGTGAAGGAAGTACCTTTTTTATATCTCTAAATGACATGAAATTTATACAGTTCCTTCATATGCCCAAATTATCACCCTCCTCCAAATTGCAGCTCAGTCAAATCATCTATGTGAGCCCAAGTTCAATTTATATTTTATGGCCAAATTGGCACGTTGCAAAACAAGTGTTATATAGACCCCTCCTATTTTGATTTTTTTTGAATTTTTTATGCCCGTTTCAAAATGCGGTCAAAACGGCGGGAATGACCGTTCCTAGCTAGTGGTTGAATCTTGGAATTTTTTGGTGTTTCTCTGATTAAATAGATACTTACGTACCTAGAAATGATTTTTTGAAAAAATAAAGAGCAAACTATGAGGTAGCTGCAGTTCAAATTTGACCCGCTTCCTACTGAATCAGCGGGAATTTGTCTTTTTCACCAGAGGTGGATCAAATATTTTTACACCCAACCATTTGGTCAATTGTGCATTAAATATGGCCTAGTATTTTAGAAAAATGATTTGGTCCAATTTTGCAATAATTATTTGGTAGGTTCTTCACAGAAAAACCTCATTTCGGGCACTCGAAAAATGGAAAATGTCTCTTTTGTGCAATGAAAGTGAAAACTCCCCATATCAACATTGTTTGTCATCACAAGATACACACATGTGTACAATATTAATTTATCTTAACAAACTATACGTAGTTAATATGTTGAATGTTTGCCCTAAATAAGAGGATAAAAACTATAAGAGAATATAAGCTGAATTCTGATTGGTGGAATCCGTTGTGGCATGGATCGATGACGTGGCAAACATCCGTCCATCCGCCCATCCATACATCCATCCATCCATCCAACCAACCCACTGCAGCCTCTCTCTCACGCGCGTGAACCCTAGCCGATCCAGATCCCTCCCCACCTCCATTCCTCTCCCCCGATCCAGATCCCTCCGTCGCCGCCCCGTCCTCCTCTCCCCTCGCCTCCGCCACCCACCTCTCCCCTCGTCGCCGGTCTGCAGCTGTCTGCACCCTCCCCTCCCCTCCACTTATCACAAGACAAGAGAAGAAGAAAGGGAGGTAGCTCTATCGCCGGCGGCCATGGCGCACCTCTTCCCCGTCCCAGATCAGATCCAGCACGCCCCCAACCGCATCCACAGCCCACACCACCGCAGCTCCCAATCCCTCCCACGCAGCCGCCGCCGATGCCTCCTGGACAGCCACCTCGACGGGACGACGACGGCGACTAGGACGTCTTCCTCCCCCAGCGATGGCGACGTTCTTCGCCATCGCTGTGGTCGGGCTGCGGCGACCAGCAGAGGAACTCCTCCGACAGAGGGGGAGTCCTCCCTTGCTTCCTTGTCCACCACGAAGCACACACAGGCAGGGGAGGAGCCGCGGCGTCCAACCTCCATCACCGCTCGAAGCCGGCAAATCATCTGACGTGTGAGTGCCTTCTCTCCTTCTCCCTCCTCTGCTTCTTCCTTCTTCCCCCGAACTGATGTGTGATGTGCACGCAGATGCAGTTGAAGGGGCCAGGCCATGGAGAGGCTGCAGGGCCATGGACATGCCAGAGAGCAGGACATTCTTGGCCGATGTAGAAGCTGCGGGAGAGGAGGGCTCTGACCTTGATGGATGCCATGCAATGGAAGGTAGCTCTCTCTCTCTCTCTTTGTCCCCTCTTCTTCCTCTTTGTGCAAGTCAGCAACCCCGAAGATCGATCTACCTCATGTGGTGTTTATGAAACATTTATGCTGATAATGCAAATGCTAACTAGTTGCCATCCGATTGATTGCTTATTTTATTCAGGTCGGCAAGGCAGCCAGTGGGACGGAGGCGACGAACTCTGCTGCAGCCACGGCCGGCTGTGCTTCTGCCTTCGTGGTGGCCTTGGACTTGTGATTGTGGTGTTGTGCTTTGACCAGTGGCATGATTTACACATTATGGCAATGTTAGGTTTAGGGAAATATGTATTGTTTCTCCTGATTGAACCAGTTGACCAGTACATTGCAGCTAGAACAAGAATATAACTATTTCTTTGCTGCCTCCCAGCCCTTCTGTTGATCTTTTCAACACGATTTTCTGATAATTGAAAACCAGCAACAATTGCACTAAAAAGATTATAGTGAAACCATATTATATCATATGCTCCGTGTTGTATACATATTAAAACCAAAAATAGGAGCAGTTTCAGTCATGCAGATTAGAAATGAATTCTGCTCTGCTTTGTTGTAGGTGTATGCTCTTATTGCTGAATAGTTTGGTGGTATTGTGATGTCACATTTCACCTGTCATAACATGACAGAGAGCTCATGAGTTACAACAAAGTACTCTTAGTTCTTAGTCTGTGTTATTTCAATATAAGTAATCTTCTAACAGTCAAAAACTGATGCACGTGCTACTACCAGTAGTGTTTGTGATTTTGTTTTCCTCTACCAACTGTCAATTAATTCCCTGGTTACTACTATGTAGGGGATGTTACTATTTTAAGTTTCTATACTACTATTTGTGTTGCTGCTGTTTTGTCGGTGTTATGCATATAGGCATGGGAGATGCTATCCTAGAATTATGCACTGCCTGAGCTCATATATCTCCATTTAACTAATGTGGTTTATGTTTCTGTCTTGGTAATATAGGAATCGGTGCTTGCTATGTCTTGTGTAGTGGTTTGGTTACTTTCTAGTAGATACACATGTACTGGCTATTTATAGTGCTTCATTTGCTACCGCTCCTCCAGGCTCTGCACCATGCCGAGACATACGTGTCCCGACTCTCCCTCCTCCCTGACGGGCTCTCATCCAAGCTGGAGATAGCCGCGTCCCCGACGGCTGCTGCTGGACCCGACCCCTCCTTGTTGCCTGGATGTATCTCGACACCCTCATTGTCGACGACGTCTGCATCGACAGCTACCTCACCAGGTCCCTCAATCTGCCTGTGGCCAGTACCGTTGCTGACATTTTTCATCTGCCCATAGCGTACAATCTTCAACTGTACTGGATTGTTGCAGATTCGTGTTGGACAAGGGCAACTACCCTGTCAATGCCCCACTCAAGGAGACCGTCGCCAGCATCCAGTCCCAGGTCGCCAAGATTGAGGACGGCATGAAGGTCTGCTTATGTGTGTCTTCATTAGTCCTGTTATTCTTCATACTGACCAAATTAATATGAATATAGCATTGAGTTTAATCCACTAAGAGTTCATTCTGTATGTATGAGAGTCCTTGTATAACAACTGGATAGCGCAAACCTCGTCTATTTTTATGTCTAGTCATTTCATGTCTGCTCGCTCTCACATCTGTTGAAATGTACTTAATGGCTCACCACACCCCCTGATTACATGGTGCTTTTTTGGCAGCAACAATGCAGGGGTGATGGCAACACCTTTCTCCCTCAAAGGATGGCAAGATTGCAACCAACCATGTCGGTATGGCTACAAACTCACATCTACCTTTTACTAGCTAATGATGAACCATTTACATACCCTGATTACATCTCTTCAATAGGGAAATAGATAAATCCTTCACTTGTTATTGTGTCATCTGCTGATTACTTCTACTAATCGCCTAGTGCTCTTGTTAGTGAGATTCATCTAGTATTTTCTTTGCAAAGCACGGAATGGTTTTGAGTAGTTGATCATTGCTTGATGGAACCTTCATGTCGTTAGCTTGCACTACAGTAACCAGATGCAATCCATTTTTATTAAATGCATTCTGGTTAGGATTTTGTCGTGGCTGTTCTGTTTCCTATAGATCTAGATCTGGTCACTACTGAAATTTCATTCTAGGACTTCATCATGTGATTATTAGTTATTTTTAACCAATGCTATTCCTAGCGTGTGTACACTCTAATCTCTAATGATGCTTGTCTTTGTGTTCAGGAGCTCGAGGTCTACAAAATTTGACGATCGAAACCATATAGCTCTACTCAGCAAAGAGCCGTCTCTTCTGTTTGATTGTAATAGAATGTAAATATTGCAATATTGTAATAGTAGGCATATCTGGGTTGTAATAACTATGTACAGATTGTAGTAGACTTAGTGTTATTTGACGTACTACATCTGTACTGTTCCGTTTGAAATAATGATTATGTATGTGATTTGAAAATGTGTGGAATGGAAACCTGACTTGTGGGATCCACTTATGAAAATAATCTAAGCATTTTTGAATTTTCTGTCAAGTGGGCCCAATGTGTGAGAAGATGACAAGTGGGACCAGCTCCAAAATATAATGGCCCAAACAATGTTAAAAGACCCGGCCCAGAAATAAATAAAAGGCTGAAATGGGCTTGGCCCGTGTAACTTACAGAAAAAATACATTAAAAGGCCGAATTGTTGGGCTAGGCCCATGTAGAAAACCGAATTGGACCGGGCTGAATCTTGTGCCACATCAGCTTGCCACGCTGGATGCCTACATGGCCTGCGGAGGTTGCTAGTGACCAAAACGCCACAGTGGACATATTTTGGTCATAAATGTTTGCGACCATTCCAGAAGAAAGGTCGCTATAGTCAGTTTACGACGGCCAGCTTTTGACCTTATGTTTTTGGTCACAAAAAGGTTACAAACGGAAATTTGTGACCATTCAGTGACCAATAGTGGTGGTCACAAGTTGACATATTTCTTGTAGTGCTAGTAAGCCTCTAGTTGACTAGCTCGTTGATCAATAAGATGGTTACGGTTTCCTGACCATGGACATTGGATGTCGTTGATAACGGGATCACATCATTAGGAGAATGATGTGATGGACAAGACCCAATCCTAAGCCTAGCACAAAGATCGTGTAGTTCGTATGCTAAAGCTTTTCTATTGTCAAGTATCATTTCCTTAGACCATGAGATTGTGCAACTCCCGGATACCGTAGGAGTGCTTTGGGTGTGCCAAACGTCACAATGTAACTGGGTGGCTATAAAGGTTCACTACATGTATCTCCGAAAGTGTCTGTTGGGTTGGCATGAATCGAGACTGGGATTTGTCACTCCGTGTGACGGAGAGGTATCTCTGGGCCCACTCGGTAGGACATCATCATAATGTGCACAATGTGATCAAGGAGTTGATCATGGGACGACGTGTTACGGAACGAGTAAAGAGACTTGCCGGTAACGAGATTGAACAAGGTATCGAGATACCGACGATCGAATCTCGGGCAAGTACAATACCACTGGACAAAGGGAATTGAATACGGGATTGATTGAATCCTCGACATCGTGGTTCATCCGATGAGATCATCATGGAACATGTGGGAGCCAACATGGGTATCCAAATCCCGCTGTTGGTTATTGGCCGGAGAGTTGTCTCGGTCATGTCTGCATGGTTCCCGAACCCGTAGGGTCTACACACTTAAGGTTCGATGGCGCTAGGGTTATTAGGAAGATTTGTATGTGATTACCGAATGTTGTTCGGAGTCCCGGATGAGATCCTGGACGTCACGAGGAGTTCCGGAATGGTCCGGAGGTAAAGATTTATATATGGAAAGTTGTTCGGGTTCCGGGAAAAGTTCGGTTTTTTCGGTATTGTACCGGGAAGCTTCCGGAAGGTTCTGGAGGATTCCGGAGGGGTCCGGAGGTCTGGAAAATGTTCCACCACGTCCAATACAGCAGCATGGGCCGTAAGGGGGCGCCCTAACCTTAATGGGCCAAGGGCACCAGCCCCCCCAAGGCCCATGCGCATGGGAGAGGGGAAACCCTAAGGGGGAGGGCCTCCACTTGACTTGGGAGGCACTCCTCCCCCCCTTGGCCGCCGCCCCAACCCTAGATGGGATCGAGGGGGTCGGCCCCCTATCTCCCCACCTATAAATAGTGGAGGGGTGGGAGGGCGGCCACACCCTTGAACCTGGCGCAGTCCCTCCCCTCCAATACCTCTCCTCCTCCGCGTGAGCTTGGTGAAGCCCTGCCGGAGAACTGCCACTCCATCACCACCACGCCGTCGTGCTGCTGTTGGACTCTCTTCCTCAACCTCTCCCTCCTCCTTACTGGATCAAGGCGTGGGAGACGTCTCCGTTCCGTATGTGTGTTGAACGCGGAGGTGCCGTCCGTTCGGCACTAGGATCATCGGTGATTTGGATCACGACGAGTATGACTCCATCAACCCCGTTCACTTGAACGCTTCCGCTTAGCGATCTACAAGGGTATGTAGATGCACTCTCCTTCACCTCGTTTCTAGATTACTCCATAGATTTATCTTGGTGATGCGTAGAAAATTTTAAATTTCTGCTAATAGCTACCTCCAGAACATGAACATGACCTAAATCTGTCACCGGATCACATCCAGCGGATGGTCCCTGCTGCTGCAACGGCCTTAGAACTGGAGCAAACCGTGCCATCCGAAGCCACAGAGTCCCCGGTGTTGGAGCCGCACACGGACTCGGCATCCCGCGGTATCTATGTCAATGGAACTCCAGACTCGTCTCCAGCCATGAGTTCCAAATCGGGTATGCCTGCGGACACCGAGCTGGATCGGTTATCGATTTTTGAATTTAGCGCCGCAGACATCTTCTAGCACTCGCCCTTGGGTGATGTGCTAAACTCTTTAAAGAATTTGTCCTTGGAGAAGGACTCACAGCCAAACTATATTCGGTTCAAACCAGAGGTTGGTGATGGGAAATTTTGTTTCCCACCCACCACCCACTTCATAGCCACTATCGATGATTTAACCGATGTGCTCGATTACGGCTTCGAAGACATCGACGGTATGGACGATGATGCCGACCAGGAGCAAGGCCAAAACCCGCCATTTACTGGACGTTGGATAGCCACCTCTTCATGTGATGTGTACATGGTCGACACACCTAAAGAAGCTAGCGACGATGACAAAGGGGATCCAGTCGCGGATAGGCCTTCTGGGACACAGTCCAAACGACGGCGCCCCAAATACCGCTCCAAGCCTCGTCGCTCAAAAAATGACAACACTGGCACCGGAGAAAATGGTACTCCAGGCGACGCCGAAAACAATGAAGACCTTGTCGGAGCCGCATCCGAACAAAAGGAACAAGACAGCGGGCAAGATGACCCTAATAAACCAGCCACGCCCAGTGACTCAGATGATGATAGTTATCGTCCAGTCTCCGAAGATGAGGAGAGCCTCGGCAGCGAGGATTTCATCGTGCCTGAGGCACCCCTAGAGCAGGAATGCTTCAAGCGCCAGCTAATAGCTACCGCCAGAAGCCTGAAAAAGAAACAACAACAGCTCCAGGCTGATCAAAACTTGCTCATTGACAGGTGGACTGAGGTCCTGGCAGCCGAAGAATACGGCCTCGAGCGCCAAGTCAAGAGTTACCCAAAGCGTAGACTGCTACCTCAGTTCGATGAGGAGGCACTAAACCCCATACCTCCCTCACGCAATACAGACTGACCACCACGCGATCAAGATAGTGCGACGGACCGACCACCCCATGGTCGGGATAAAGCAGCAACTCAGGCCGAACAACAGCCCACCCTACCACCTCGCAAAAATAGGGACAGAACAGCTCGGGACCTTACATACGACCTTCGGCAAGAGCTGGACAGCAGAGCAGAACACACCAGATCAATCTACGGATCGCGAGGACGCTTCCCAACTCGGGATGACGGCTACCTATTCAGGCGTGACAAGCCTAGTCACACCCGGGCCGATGACCGCAGATGCACTCCATCAGGGGTGCGCCGTGATGCGGCCCAATACAGAGGCACCGCACACCCTCTCTGCTTTACAGATGAGGTGTTGGACCACGAATTCCCCGAGGGGTTCAAGCCCATCAATATTGAACCATACGACGGAACAACCGACCCCGCAGTATGGATTGAGGACTTTATTCTCCACATCCACATGGCCCGGGGAGACGACCTCCACGCCATCAAATACCTCCTAGTGAAACTCAAAGGGCCAGCTAGACACTGGCTGAATAGCCTGCCCGAGAATTCCATCGGCAGCTGGGAGGACCTGGAAGAGGCCTTTCTTGACAACTTCCAAGGTACATATGTCCGGCCACCCGATGCTGACGACTTAAGCCACATAGTTCAACAACCTGGAGAATCAGCCAGAAAATTCTGGACTAGGTTCCTAACCAAAAAGAACCAGATCATTGACTGTCCGGATGCCAAAGCCCTAGTGGCCTTTAAACACATCATCTGTGACGAATGGCTAGCCCGCCACCTCGGCCAAGAAAAGCCAAGATCCATGACAGCCCTCATGGCACTTATGACCCGCTTTTGCGCGGGAGAAGATAGTTGGCTGGCTCGCAGCACAAACACAGCCAACGAAGCAGGCCCCTCTGAGGCCAAAAATAGCACCAGCAAGCTCCGACGCAACAGACACAAACGATGAAGCAATGGCGATAACACCGAGGACACCACAGTTCACGCCGGATTCAGTGGCTCCAAATCCAGCCAGCGAAAGAAGCCCTATAAAAGGAACGGCGAAGGACCATCCAGCTTGGACCGCATACTTGATTATCCTTGCCAAATACCTGGCACCCCAGACAAACCGGCCAACCATACTACCAGAGATTGCCGGGTCCTTAGGCAAGCCAGTAAGGCAAATAGCGGAAACAAGGAAGGGGAATCGCAGAGCGAGGACGAAGATGAGGAACCTCGGCAGCCAAACAAAGGGGGGCAGAAGAAATTCCCGCCTCAAGTCAAAACGGTGAACATGATATACGCTACACACATCCCCAAAAGGGAGCACAAGCACGCACTTAGGTGTTGGGGAACGCAGTAATTTCAAAAAATTTCCTACGCACACGCAAGATCATGGTGATGCATAGCAACGAGAGGGGAGAGTGTTGTCTACGTACCCACGCAGACCGACTGCGGAAGCGTTGACGCAACATAGAGGAAGTAGTCATACGTCTTCCCGATCCGACCGATCCAAGCACCGTTACTCCGGCACCTCCGAGTTCTTAGCACACGTACAGCTCGATGACGCTCCCCGGGCTCCGATCCAGCAAAGCTTTGGGGATAAGTTCTGTTAGCACAACGGCGTGGTGACGATGATGATGTTCTACCGACGCAGGGCTTTGCCTAAGCACTACAACGATATGATCGAGGTGGAATATGGTGGCAGGGGGCACCGCAGACGGCTAAGGAATGATCATGTAGATCAACTTGTGTGTGTAGAGGTGCCCCCCTGCCCCTGTATATAAAGGAGCCAAGGGGGAGGGGGCGGCCGGCCAGGAGGAGGGCGCAGGAGGAGTCCTACTCCTACCGGGAGTAGGACTCCCCCCCCCCCCAATCCTATTTGGAATAGGATTCCCCGAGGGGGAAGAGAGAGAGGGGGGCCGGCCACCTCTCCTTGTCTTAATAGGACTAGGGGAGAGGGGAGGCGTGCGGCCCACCTTGGGCTGCCCCTTTCTCCTTTCCACTAAAGCCCACTAAGGCCCATATAGCTCCCGGGGGGTTCCGGTAACCTCCCGGTACTCCGGTAAAATCCCGATTTCACCCGGAACACTTCCGATATCCAAACATAGGCTTCCAATATATCAATCTTTATGTATCGACCATTTTGAGACTCCTCGTCATGTCCGTGATCACATCCGGGACTCCGAACTAACTTCGGTACATCAAAAATGCATAAACTCATAATAATTGTCATCGTAACGTTAAGCGTGCGGACCCTACGGTTCGAGAACAATGTAGACATGACCGAGACACATCTCCTGTCAATAACCAATAGCGGGAACTGGATGCCCATATTGGCTCCTACATATTCTACGAAGATCTTTATCGGTCAGACTTCATAACAACATACGTTGTTCCCTTTGTCATCGGTATGTTACTTGCCCGAGATTCGATCGTCGGTATCCAATACCTAGTTCAATCTCGTTACTGGCAAGTCTCTTTACTCGTTCCATAATACATCATCCCGCAACTAACTCATTAGTTGCAATGCTTGCAAGGCATATGTGATGTGCATTACCGAGAGGGCCCAGAGATACCTCTCCGACAATCGGAGTGACAAATCCTATTCTCGAAATATGCCAACCCAACATCTACCATTGGAGACACCTGTAGAGCTCCTTTATAATCACCCATTTACGTTGTGACGTTTGGTAGCACACAAAGTGTTCCTCCGGCAAATGGGAGTTGCATAAAACATGTATAAGTCATGAAGAAAGCAATAGCAACATACTAAACGATCGGGTGCTAAGCTAATGAAATGGGTCATGTCAATCAGATCATTCAACTAATGATGTGACCTCGTTAATCAAATAACAACTCTTTGTTCATGGTTAGGAAACATAACCATCTTTGATTAACGAGCTAGTCAAGTAGAGGCATACTAGTGACACTCTGTTTGTCTATGTATTCACACATGTATTATGTTTCCAGTTAATACCATTCTAGCATGAATAATAAACATTTATCATGATATAAGGAAATAAATAATAACTTTATTATTGCCTCTAGGGCATATTTCCTTCATTAGGGACGTTTACGCGGTAGAGCCAGTCCCCCAAAATTCAACCAATGGTGGTCATTCCCGATCACCTTCGATCATAGTGATCATCCAACTAGTATCCGTCACGGCGGTTTAGCCGCATTGGTACTGGACCCAATCATCGACGGATTTCACATGACACGAGTCCTAATGGACGGTGGTAGCAGCCTCAACCTGCTCTATCAGGATACAGTACATAAAATGGGCATTAATCCCTCACCAATCAAGCTCACGATAACTACCTTTAAAGGACTTATACCAGGCGTGGAAGCTTGTTGTACGGGCTCGATCACACTGGAGGTGGTCTTCGGTTCCCCCGATAACTTCCGAAGCGAAGAGCTAATCTTCGATATCATCCCCTTCCGCAGCGGCTACCATGCACTGCTCGGACGAACTGCGTTCACCAAATTCAATGCGGTTATCTCAAGCTCAAGATGCCCGGTCCACGCGGCGTCATTATAGTAAATGGAAACACGGAACGTTCCCTCCATACAGAGGAACATACTGCAGCCCTAGCAGCAGAAGTACAGAGCGGCCTCCTAAAGCGGCACCATAATCCGGCCGCCGAACCCCTGGACATCGTCAAGAAGGTCCGGACTACACTGCAAAAGGGCAGTTCGGTTCGTCAAGAGCTGAATTAGTTAATTCGGCCTCCGTCCCAGCCCCGTTGAGGAAGGAGGCACCTGTGCCGCGCGTACATAATTACGCACTCAAACCTCATGGGTACTGACGGAGGCATAACTCGCTCGCGATCCACAGTGCGTCTTGACCGACCCTGGGATTCGCACGCCTTTATTTTTTCTTTCTATTATCACGGGTCTTTTCTCTTTTCGAGGTCTATATGGACGACCCGCTTACAGAACAGACCAAGGAGGCAAGAAGCTCTGGCATATAAGGGAATCTCCAGGTGGTGTCTATTAAACGATTGCCATACTTGTTTTACATACCCGCACGTAGCTCGGCCTTGGTCGCGACATGCAAATAGCTTTACTTGCTTGTCACATTACTCGCACAAAGTACGCCTCGACGTACTAATTACATTACATTGGTGATGTCAGCTTATTACTTAATTTTTCCTGTTGCCTCACCTTTGTGTATATTATATATTAAACGCGTACACTATGGTACATATTACTGCGCCAGGGGCTTCATTACATCCCGTTCTACGGCAATAAAAGTCCGAACACTTTTTTCAGTATAGTTCGGCACCCCGAACTTATAGCACTATATGCATCGGCTCTGAATCATGTCTTTGGTCAATAGTTGGGTTGCCCGGCTCCTGTGCTTACTACCCTACGTTCCGCTATATCGGCTAGGGTAGTAAAGGGAGAAGTACTGCGATTGTGTCCCGGTTTTTTCGGACGAGCACCTCAGTAGAGAAAGCCGAAAACTGACTGTCATGATGTGGCGAGAGTCGGTCAGCTATTCGAGAGGTTCCAACTTCAGGCAAAGAGTCGGTCCCTCCGATTAGGCATGTATAACGCCCCTAGTTCGGCCTTCCGAATACCATGGGCTTCGCCAACTCTTTTAAATTGTCAAACTCCTATGGCTAAGTGAGGGCGGTAAAGGCCGCATAGTCTGATTTCCTTGTTCGTTGCGCTAAACACCTCCTTCAAGGACCAGAATGTGGAGTAAAGAGTGTTTAGCTTTATCCCGAACACCCCCGTACTATCTACGTGGGGGCAGAAGCCGACGACTGGTCAACTCTCAGATTTCATAAACGGTCGCACGTGAGGTAAAATGTAAATCATAAGCATTATAATACATAACATCACTACTCCACATTACATGACAAGATAATACAAATGTTCTCATTGGAAATGATATCCTTCGAACATTGTTCCGCCACAAGGCGGGACCCCTCCAGGATGCCATAAAAATAGAGCTCAGGTCGACGATGCTCATTGCCCTCCGGCGGCCCCTCGGTCATCAACTTCTTAGCATCCAGTTTTGCCCAATGTGTCTTGACACGGGTAAAGGCCATACGCGCACCTTTAGTGTAGACCGACCGCTTCACGGTTTTGAGCCGCGGACAGGCATTTACAAGCCGCTTAACAAGTCCGAAATAGCTGCTAGGTACAGGCTCGGAAGGCCACAGCCGGACTATCAGGTCCTTCATGGCTAGCTCTGCCGACTTGTGCAGCTCGACCAACTGCTTCAGCTGGTCGATGAAGGGAAACAGATGTTCGAGTCCAAGATACTGGGACCAGAATAGCTTCTCCGTAGACATCCCTTCTTCGGCTCTGTAATACTCGGCAGCATCCGATATACTTCACGGCAGATCCGCAGACGCCCCTGGAAAACCCGAATTTGGATAAGTACATGGAACGTTTCTTTTACATACTTGCTTTGCATGGTGAAAGAATTACCTGCCGTAATCTCCTTGGCCGCCTGAATTTCCTGGAGGGTGTTCTGGATTTCAGCTCGTGCATCCTGTGCGCTCCGGCGGGCCATCACCAGTTCGGACTCTTGCGCCTTACAATCACGCTCCAAGGACTCAAATCTCTTGATCGCGTCCTGGAGATGTTGCTGTGCTTCGCCGACCTGGGCCTCGTGCTTCTCACTCACGGCACGCTCCTTAGCCGCTTTGTCCTCGGCCTCGGCCAGCGCCTTCTTGAGGGCTGCCACCTCGGTCGTGGCCCCTAGTAAAGTTCACGACAACTTAGTCTGGATGGACTTTTCATATTTTTTGAAGGTACTAGCAGATCAGCACATACCTTGGCTATCCTCTAGTTGCTTCTTTATGAGGCCGAGCTCTTCCTCGGCCTACTCCAATTTCCGCTTCAATTCGGAGACCTCTGCACCATGAGCGGTGGCAGCCTGCAGCGACACCTACTTATTCACAAAAACAACTTATGTTAGACTCCTGCGATTTTTTCTCTTCGATCCTCTGTTCGGCTCCATCTTTCCGAACACCAAACAGAGCATCGGGGGCTACTGTCTATACTGTGATATTCTTCCTGCAAACGCGTTACTTACCTCAAAGCCTGATAGAAGGCTAGTGCAGGCTTCGGTCAGTCCGCTTTTCACGAAGTGGACCTTCTCTATTACAGTGCCCATAAGGGCACGGTGTGCAGCCACAATAGAGGCACCTCGTAGCACCTCCAGCAAGCTATCCGGTGCCTCTAGTTGGATAGAGGTCACTGGCGGAACAGGCACACTCCCACCTCTCGGAGCATGCCGTTCGCTGGACTCCGGAGCCGCATAGGTCTCCGGAATAGTACCCGGCTCAGGTCCGAAGGGAACCCGGCCCCCGTCACTGGTCCTCGCAGGGGCTTTCCCCCCATGCGTCCAGCAATTGAGGAATCGTCCTGGGGCACCGCCTCGACGACCTCCAGAAGCCCCTCTGGTCGGGGATGATCTTTGGCGACACCACCTCGTCGTCACCCCTGGGAGAGACGGAATGAGCAGGTGGCGGAGACATGCTAGCCATCTCCTTTGAGTCTAGAGATCCCTCGGACGAAGATCGCGGGGAGTCGTCGCGCACTGGACTGCAATAACAAGGTTCATCAATATTACAAACCGGGAAAGCTAGATGTTTTCGGATCCCGATACTTACGAGGCGGCCTGATGCTTGGTCCGGCGAGGTCGCTCCGGATTGCTGTCCACATCCCACACGGAGTTATCCGCGTGGGAACCTCTAACCCTTTTAGGTGCTCCCGCCTTCGGATTTGTGGAAGCCACCCTCTTCCTCCTCCCCACTTCACGTGGGGAGTCGCTTTCTTCTTCCTCTTCGTCATCGTCGTCGGCGGACGAAGAGTAAGTCTCGTCTTCGGACATCATGTACGGAGCACCTTTTCGGCGAAGGCCCTTCTTGGCCCCTTTGACCGTTTTCTTGGTCGTCTTCTCCGGCACCTCATAAGGTGCTGGAAAAAGCACTTTCATCAACAATGGGAATTCTCGGTCTTCGGGTAGCGGAGCCGGACTGTTAATCCCCTCCGCTATCTTGATCCAAGCCTGAAAACACGGGTAGGAAGGCTTAGGCTTTTTCTCAAAATATGCTAGTAAAGGGTACGCCTTGAAAACATTAGAAGAGCTTACCGGGTTAGCCTGGCATTTTAAGCTAAGCCCGCGATCTTCGGTCGTGGGCGGTGGTGTCTCGCCGGCCTTAAAGAGCACTTTCCAGATTTCTTCGTGTGTTGTGCCATAGAGCTCTTGTAGCGTCTAGTGCTTGGTCGGGTCGTACTCCCACAGATAGCAAGTCCGGCGTTGGCACGGAAGAACCCGACGAATGAGTATAACCTGGACCACATTGACGATCTTGATCTTCCTATACATCATATTCTAGACACACGTCTGGAGTCGAGTCAGTTCGTCCGAGGGACCCCAGGTTAGGACCCTCTCTTGCTAGGAGGTGAGCCACATCGGGAATCCAGATCTGAATTTGGGGGCCGCTACCCAGTTGGCGTCGCGCAGCTCGGTGATATAGAACCACCCCGATTGCCACCCTTTCACCATCTCCGCGAACGAGCCTTCGGGCCAGGTAACGTTGGGCATCTTGCCCACCATGGCGCCTCCGCATTCTGCTAGTTGGCCGCTCACCACCTTCAGCTTCACGTTGAAGGTCTTCAACCATAGGCCGAAATAAGGCGGGATGCAGAGGAAGGCCTCGCACACGACATTGAATGTCGTGATGTTGAGCATGAAGTTGGGGGCTAGGTCATGGAAGTCTAGCCCATAGTAAAACATCATTCCCCGAACGAAGGGATGGAGAGGGAAACACAGCCCGCGGACGAAATGTGTGAGGAAAACAACCCTCTTGTGGGGCTCTGGAGTAGGGATGATCTGTCCCTTATCCGGGAGTCGGTGAGCGATCTCCTTGTCCAGATATCCGGCCTCCCAGAGCGCCTTGATATCCTTCTTGTTTACGGAGGAGGCCATCCACTTACCCCCAGCTCCGGATCCGGACATTTTTGGAGTGTTTTCTCGGTTGAGGGAAAAGTTAGAAGCTTGGGCGCTGGAGCTCAGGGACGAAAAGGTTGAGGAGGGGCTGAGGTGTGCGTGAAGTTGGGGAATCCTTATCCCCTTATAAAGGTCGCGAATGTCAAGCGTCTCCCCACTCGCCTTGAACTCGCCTATTTCCAAGGGCCATGCAAAACGGCACGGTTGGGTCACCCACGCCCGTATTGATGAGAATCCCGTAATAAGGGGGCACGATCTCTGCTTTGACAAGACGTGCCAATGGCAACCGCGTCTCAAAATGTGGAGCGGCAGACAAAAAACGGTCCAAAATTATGACCGGACAGGCGTGATGTCATATTGTAAAAGCTGTCAGCGGATTAGACTCGTGCAAAAATATATATTCTCTCTACGGTTTTGTATGGTGTGTGTGACAGGTCCGGATACTATCATCGCATCCGAAGACTATTTTGAAGTTCGGATAAAAGGGAACCCGCCTTGCAATGCCGAAGACAATCTGCATGCCGAACTCCTCAACATTTAAGCCAGGTTCAGGGGCTACTCAGGGAGTCCTGGACTAAGGGGTCCTCGGGTGTCCGGCCTGTTATCCGTGGGCCGGGCTGATGGGCTGTGAAGACATGAAGGCCAAAGACTATACCTGAGTCCGGATTGGACTCTCCTTGGCGTGGAAGGCAAGCTTGGCGACCGACTATGAAGATTCCTTCTTATGTAACTGACTCTATGTAAACCCTAGATCCCCCCGGTGTCTATATATACCGGAGGGGATAGTCCGGAAAGGACACCATTCATTACCATAGTCATATAGGCTAGGCTTCTAGGGTTTAGTCATCACGATCTCGTGGTAGATCAACTCTTGTAACACCCATATTCATCAATATCAATCAAGCAGGACGTAGAGTATTACCTCCATAGAGAGGGCCCGAACCTGGGTAAACATTGTGTCCCTTGTCTCCTGTTACCATCGATCCTAGACGCGCAGTTCGGGACCCCCTACCCGAGATTCGTCGGTTTTGACACCGACAACGGCGTCGAGGTCGTCATCCATGGCGAGGGTGGGGAGGGAGCGCCCGCGGGCGGGAGGATTATGGGGGGAAATGGAAGGAGAAGGCTGCCACCGACCAATGGGCCAGGAGGTAGAAGGCGCGTGCGTGTCTATCTCGTGTCCACACAGACACAAATCCGGCTCAAAAATGGGTCGGGAATGGGTCGGTAGACAGACTCCAAGTGGACGCACGTCCGTTTGGGCCGGCACGTTGGGCCGACTTTCGTATTCAGGCCGACCCAAACAGACACTAGCGGAGGAAATGGGTCGCCCCGTTGGAGTTGCTCTAATGTCCTAGTGGGACTCTTGTATCCTAGGCCTGTTATATAATGTGAGGGTAGACAAATGATGTAAGCTATGTCAACATAATAGCAAAGGCACCCAAGGGAGACGGTGGCGTGTGCCAACGCCAGGGTGACCGGGGTGCGGTGTTGTGGCCGTGTCATGGGGCTAGCGCCCATAGTCAAGCTCCGACAATGTAGGAAAGTCAATAAATTTCGTTAACAAATCCCGATGTCATGTTTTGTGTGATTGTTTGATTCTTGGTAGATCGACTACGCACCTCGGGTTATTCTAACAGCAGAGGCTTGGTTGCGCATGATCGCGTGTGCTGCGGAGGCGGCACTACGGCATGGTTGCATGAAGGCCCGGCAACTGCACGGAGGTGTCGCAATACCATTGTTGGGTTTCTCCATTTCAAACTTCTTGTGTCGGTGTACTAGGTTTGTGAGATAAAAAATGGCATCCCCTCATTTGTTTGATTAGAAGCCCAAGATAAAACTTGAGTTCAACCATCATCGACGTCTCAAACTTGCTTGTCATTAGATCACCAAACTCTTTGACGAAATGTAAGTTACTTCATTGGAAAATAATATCGTCCACATAAATTTGACAAGTAAAGAGTTCATCATTGCCAGGCTGGTAAACAGAGTATAGTCAAGTTTTCTATTTCAACACCTTTTTTCAAAAAGAAACATCTTCCAACACTCACCAAGCTCTAGAAGCTTCTTTGAGTCCATAAAAAGGTTTGTGAAATTTGTAATATTGTTAGGTTTCTTAGGTTTTCGATACCGGGTGATTGTTTAACATAAATCTCTTCCTTGGTGTCTCGCTCATGCGTCTAGCATCATTGGTGGGTGCGTGCAGGCATGTCTTTGGTGGATCTGTCCTTGGTGGATTTTCTCGAGTATGGTTGTAGTTCATCTATGTTCGTGTGTTTTCTAGTTGGATCTTCCGATTTACGCTACACTTCAATGGTGGCAATTGTTGTTTTCGTGTGCTGGTCCTATGGGGCCTTAGCACGACGACTTCCAGACTGTCTACTACAGCAAGTTTTCTCCGGATCCAGTGAGGGAGGCGTGATGACGGCGGCACGCCTTTGGCTTGCTTCAGTGGTTGTAATTGTCGATAGATGGTTTATGGATCTAGATGTAAATTTTATTATTTCTGGTGTTCATTGTACTGACATGATTGAAGATGAACATATCAGAATTTCTCCCACAAAAAAAACCTCATCCTCGACTTTACCATTCAAAAATGCATGTATTTATGTCCATTTGGTATCATGTAATATTATAGTGATTTTTGTAGGCAAAAAGAATGTCAATAGCTTCTAGTCAGGCAAAGAGAGCACAATTAAATTCCACTAAAATCCAAACCTTATAATTGAATATATCACTAGCAAATATGCACGCGCGTTGCAACGAGGAAACAAAAACCTAATAGTATACAAAACCAAATGATGCATCTAGTTAGTCCTTCGGTCTATATCAATTATAATTATGCTCTCCTTTCTTGAGGGCTGCCACCTCGGTCGTGGCCCCTAGTAAAGTTCACGACAACTCAGTCTGGATGGACTTTTCATTTTTTTTTTGAAGGTACCAGTAGATCAGCACATACCTTGGCTATCCTGTAGTTGCTTCTTTACGAGGCCGAGCTCTTCCTCGGCCTGCTCCAGTTTCCGCTTCAGTTCGGAGACCTCTGCAGCATGAGCGGTGGCAGCCTCCAGCGACACCTTCTTATTCACAAAAACAACTTATGTTAGACTCCTACGATTTTTTCTCTTCGATCCTCTATTCGGCTCCTTCTTTCCGAACACCAAACAGAGCATCAGGGGCTACTGTCTATACTGTGATATTCTTCCTGCAAACGCGTTACTTACCTCAAAGCCTGATAGAAGGCTAGTGTAGGCTTCGGTCAGTCTGCTTTTCATGAAGTGGACCTTCTCTATTACCGTGCCAATAAGGGCGTGGTGTGCAGCCACAATAGAGGCGCCTCGTAGCACCTCCAGCAAGCTATCCGGTGCCTCTAGTTGGATAGAGGTCACCGGCGGAACAGGCACACACCCTTCTCTCGGAGCATGCCATTCGCTGGACTCCGGAGCCGCATAGGTCTCCGGAATAGTACCCGGCTCAGGTCCGAAGGGAACCCGGCCCCTGTCACCGGTCCTTGCAGGGGCTTTTCCCCCCATGCGTCCAGCAATTGAGGAATCGTCCTGGGGCACCGCCTCGACGACCTCCAGAAGCCCCTCTGGTCGGGGATGATCTTTGGCGACACCACCGCATCGTCACCCCTGGGAGAGACGGAATGAGCAGGTGGCGGAGACATGCTAGCCATCTCCTTTGAGTCTAGAGATCCCTCGGATGAAGATCGCGGGGAGCCGTCGCGCAATGGACTGCAATAACAAGGTTCATCAATATTACAAACCGGGAAAGCTAGATGTTTTCGGATCCCGATACTTATGAGGCGGCCTGATGCTTGGTCCGGCTGTTGGGTTTCGTAGTAATTTCAAAAAAATTCCTACGCACACGCAAGATCATGTGATGCATAGCAACGAGAGGGGAGAGTGTTGTCTACGTACCCACGCAGACCAACTGTGGAAGCGATGACGCAACGTAGAGGAAGTAGTCGTACGTCTTCACGATCCAACCGATCAAGCACCGAAACTACGGCACCTCCGAGTTCGAGCACACGTTCAGCTCGATGACGATCCCCGGACTCCGATCCAGCAAAGTGTCGGGGAAGAGTTCTGTCAGCATGACAGTGTGGTGACGATCTTGATGCACTACAGCAGCAGGGCTTCGCCTAAACTCCGCTACAGTATTATCGAGGACTATGGTGGCTGGGGGCACCGCACACGGCTAAGGAATAGATCACGTGGATCAACTTGTGTGTTCTAGGGTGCCTCTACCTCAGCATATAAAGGACTAGAGGGGGGAGGCTGGCCGGCCAAGGTGTGGCGCGCCAGGAGAGTCCTACTCCCTCTGGGAGTAGGATCCCCCCCCCCCCAATCCTAGTTGGAATAGGATTCGCGGAGGGGGAAAAGAGAGAGAGGGGGCCGGCCACCTCTCCTAGTCCTAATAGGACTAGGGGAAGGGGGAGGCGCGCAGCCCATGTAGGGATGCTCTTCTCTTTTCCACTAAGGCCCATCATGGCCCATTTAGCTCCCAGGGGGTTCCGGTAACCTTCCCGGTACTCCGGTAAAATCCCGATTTCACCCGGAACACTTCCGATATCCAAACATAGGCTTCCAATATATCAATATTTATGTCTCGACCATTTCGAGACTCCTCGTCATGTCCTTGATCACATCCGGGACTCCGAACAACCTTCGGTACATCAAAATGCATAAACTCATAATATAACTGTCATCGTAACCTTAAGCGTGCAGACCCTACGGGTTCGAGAACAATGTAGACATGACCGAGACACGTCTCCGGTCAATAACCAATAGCGGGACCTGGATGCCCATATTGGCTCCTACATATTCTACGAAGAACTTTATCGGTCAGACCGCATAACAACATATGTTGTTCCCTTTGTCATCGGTATGTTACTTGCCCGAGATTCGATCGTCGGTATTCCAATACCTAGTTCAATCTCGTTACCGGCAAGTCTCTTTACTCGTTCTGTAATACATCATCCCGCAACTAACTCATTTAGTTGCAATGCTTGCAGGGCTTTAAGTGATGTGCATTACCGAGAGGGCCCAGAGATACCTCTCCGACAATCGGAGTGACAAATCCTAATCTCGAAATACGCCAACCCAACATCTACCTTTGGAGACACCTGTAATGCTCCTTTATAATCACCCAGTTACGTTGTGACGTTTGGTAGCACCCAAAGTGTTCCTCCGGCAAATGGGAGTTGCATAATCTCATAGTTATAGGAACATGTATAAGTCATGAAGAAAGCAATAGCAACATACTAAACGATCGGGTGCTAAGCTAATGGAATGGGTCATGTCAATCAGATCATTCAACTAATGATGTGACCTCGTTAATCAAATAACAACTCATTGTTCATGGTTAGGAAACATAACCATCTTTGATTAACGAGCTAGTCAAGTAGAGGCATCCTAGTGACACTTAGTTTGTCTATGTATTCACACATGTATTATGTTTCCGTTTAATACAATTCTAGCATGAATAATAAACATTTATCATGATTATAAGGAAATAAATAATAACTTTATTATTGCCTCTAGGGCATATTTCCTTCAGTCTCCCACTTGCACTAGAGTCAATAATCTAGATTACACGGTAATGATTCTAACACCCATGGAGTCTTGGTGCTGATCATGTTTTTCTCGTGGAAGAGGCTTAGTCAATGGGTCTGCAACATTCAGATCCGTATGTATCTTGCAAATCTCTATGTCTCCCACCTGGACTAGATCCCGGATGGAGTTGAAGCGTCTCTTGATGTGCTTGGTTCTCTTGTGAAATCTGGATTCCTTTGCCAAGGCAATTGCACCAGTATTGTCACAAAAGATTTTCATTGGACCTGATGCACTAGGTATGACACCTAGATCGGATATGAACTCCTTCATCCAGACTCCTTCGTTTGCTGCTTCCGAAGCAGTTATGTACTCTGCTTCACATGTAGATCCCGCTACGACGCTTTGTTTAGAACTGCACCAACTGACAGCTCCACCGTTTAATGTAAACACGTATACGGTTTGCGATTTAGAATCGTCTGGATCAGTGTCAAAGCTTGCATCAACGTAACCTTTTACGATGAGCTCTTTGTCACCTCCATATACGAGAAGCATATCCTTAGTCCTTTTCATGTATTTCAGGATGTTCTTGACCGCTCTCCAGTGATCCACTCCTGGATTACTTTGGTACCTCCCTGCTAGACTTATAGCAAGGCACACATCAGGTCCGGTACACAGCATTGCATACATGATAGATCCTATCGCTGATGCATAGGGAACATCTTTCATATTCTCTCTATCTTCTGCAATGGTCGGGCATTGAGTCTTACTCAACTTCACACCTTGTAACACAGGCAAGAATCCTTTCTTTGCTTGATCCATTTTGAACTTCTTCAAAATTTTGTCAAGGTATGTTGTTTGTGAAAGTCCAATTAAGCGTTTTGATCTATCTCTATAGATCTTTATGCCTAATATGTAAGCAGCTTCACCGAGGTCTTTCATTGAAAAACTCTTATTCAAGTATCCCTTTATGCTATCCAGAAATTCTATATCATTTCCAATTAGTAATATGTCATCCACATATAATATCAGAAATGCTACAGAGCTCCCACTCACTTTCTTGTAAATACAGGCTTCTCCGAAAGTCTGTATAAAACCAAATGCTTTGATCACACTATCAAAGCGTTTATTCCAACTCCGAGAGGCTTGCACCAGTCCATAAATGGATCACTGGAGCTTGCACACTTTGTTAGCTCCCTTTGGATCGACAAAACCTTTTGGTTGCATCATATACAACTCTTCTTCTAGAAATCCATTCAGGAATGCAGTTTTGACATCCATTTGCCAAATTTCATAATCATAAAATGCGGCAATTGCTAACATGATTCGGACAGACTTAAGCATCGCTATGGGTGAGAAGGTCTCATCGTAGTCAATCCCTTGAACTTGCCGAAAACCTTTCGCGACAAGTCGAGCTTTGTAGACAGTAACATTACCGTCAGCGTCAGTCGTCTTCTTGAAGATCCATTTATTCTCAATTGCTTGCCGATCATCGGGCAAGTCAACCAAAGTCCACACTTTGTTCTCATACATGGATCCCATCTCAGATTTCATGGCTTCAAACCATTTTGCGGAATCTGGGCTCACCATCGCTTCTTCATAGTTCGTAGGTTCATCATGATCTAGTAGCATGACTTCCAGAACAGGATTACCGTACCACTCTGGCGCGAATCTCACTCTGGTTGATCTACGAGGTTCAGTAGTATCTTGATCTGAAGTTTCATGATCATTATCATTAGCTTCCTCTCTAACTGGTATAGGTGTCACTGGAACAGTTTTCTGTGATGTACTACTTTCCAGTAAGGGAGCAGGTACAGTTACCTCGTCAAGTACTACTTTCCTCCCACTCACTTCTTTCGAGAGAAACTCCTTCTCTAGAAAGTTTCCGAATTTAGCAACAAAAGTCTTGCCTTCGGATCTGTGATAGAAGGTGTATCCAATAGTTTCCTTTGGATATCCTATGAAGACACATTTCTCCGATTTGGGTTCGAGCTTATCAGGTTGAAGCTTTTTCACATAAGCATTGCAGCCCCAAACTTTCAGAAATGACAACTTTGGTTTCTTGCCAAACCACAGTTCATAAGGCGTCGTCTCAACGGATTTTGATGGTGCCCTATTTAACGTGAATGCGGCTGTCTCTAGAGCGTATCCCCAAAACGATAGCGGTAAATCAGTAAGAGACATCATAGATCGCACCATATCCAGTAAAGTACGATTACGACGTTCGGACACACCATTACGCTGAGGTGTTCCGGGTGGCGTGAGTTGCGAAACTATTCCACAATTTTTCAAATGTACACCAAACTCGTAACTCAAATATTCTCCTCCACGATCAGATCGTAGAAACTTTATTTTCTTGTTACGATGATTTTCAACTTCACTCTGAAATTCCTTGAACTTTTCAAATGTTTCAGATTTATGTTTCATTAAGAAGATATACCCATATCTGCTTAAATCATCTGTGAAGGTGACAAAATAACGATATCCGCCACGAGCCTCAATATTCATCGGACCACATACATCTGTATGTATGATTTCCAACAAATCTGTTGCTCTCTCCATAGTACCGGAGAACGGCGTTTTGGTCATCTTGCCCATGAGGCACGGTTCGCAAGTACCAAGTGATTCATAATCAAGAGGTTCCAAAAGTCCATCAGTATGGAGTTTCTTCATGCGCTTTACACCGATATGACTTAAACGGCAGTGCCACAAATAAGTTGCACTATCATTATCAACTCTGCATCTTTTGGCTTCAACATTATGAATATGTGTATTACTACTATCGAGATTCAATAAGATTAGACCACTCTTCAAGGGTGCATGACCATAAAAGATATTACTCATATAAATAGAACAACCATTATTCTCTGATTTAAATGAATAACCGTCTCGCATCAAACAAGATCCAGATATAATGTTCATGCTCAACGCTGGCACCAAATAACAATTATTTAGGTCTAATACTAATCCGGAAGGTAGATGTAGAGGTAGCGTGCCGACCGCGATCACATCGACTTTGGAACTGTTTCCCACGCGCATCGTCACCTCGTCCTTAGCCAATCTTCGCTTAATCCGTAGTCCCTGTTTCGAGTTGCAAATATTAGCAACAGAACCAGTATCAAATACCCAGGTGCTACTGCGAGCATTAGTAAGTTACACATCAATAACATGTATATCACATATACCTTTGTTCACCTTGCCATCCTTCTTATCCGCCAAATACTTGGGGCAGTTCCGCTTCCAGTGACCAGTCTGCTTGCAATAGAAGCACTCAGTTTCAGGCTTAGGTCCAGGTTTGGGTTTCTTCTCTTGAGTAGCAACTTGCTTGCCATTCTTTTTGAAGTTCCCCTTCTTCTTCCCTTTGCCCTTTTTCTTGAAACTAGTGGTCTTGTTGACCATCAACACTTGATGCTCCTTCTTGATTTCTACCTCCGCAGCTTTCAGCATCGCGAAGAGCTCGGGAATAATCTTGTTCATCCCTTGCATATTATAGTTCATCACGAAGCTCTTGTAGCTTGGTGGCAGTGATTGAAGAATTCTGTCAATGATGCAATCATCTGGAAGATTGACTCCCAATTGAATCAAGTGATTATTATACCCAGACATTTTGAGTATATGTTCACTGACAGAACTGTTCTCCTCCATCTTGCAGCTATAGAACTTATTGGAGACTTCATATCTCTCAATCCGGGCATTTGCTTGAAATATTAACTTCAACTCCTGGAACATCTCATATGCTCCATGACGTTCAAAACGTCGTTGAAGTCCCGATTCTAAGCCGTAAAGCATGGCACACTGAACTATCGAGTAGTCATCAGCTTTGCTCTGCCAGACGTTCATAACATCCGGCGTTGCTCCTGCAGCAGGCCTGGCACCCAGCGGTGCTTCCAGGACGTAATTCTTCTGTGCAGCAATGAGGATAATCCTCAAGTTACGGACCCAGTCCGTGTAATTGCTACTATCATCTTTCAACTTTGCTTTCTCAAGGAACGCATTAAAATTCAACGGAACAACAGCACGAGCCATCTATCTATAATCAAACATAAGCAAGATACTAATCAGGTACTGAGTTTCATGATAAATTTAAGTTCAGTTAATCAAATTAATTAAAGAACTCCCACTTAGATAGACATCCCTCTAATCCTCTAAGTGATAACGTAATCCAAATCAACTAAACCATAACCGATCATCACGTGAGATGGAGTAGTTTTCAATGGTGAACATCGTTATGTTGATCATATCTACTATATGATTCACGCTCGACCTTTCGATCTTCGTGTTCCGAGGCCATATCTGTATATGTTTGGCTCGTCAAGTATAACCTGAGTATTCCGCGTGTGCAACTGTTTTGCACCCGTTGTATTTGAACGTAGAACCTATCACACCCGATCATCACATGGTGTCTCAGCACGAAGAACTTTCGCAACGGTGCATACTCAGGGAGAACACTACTTGATAATTTAGTGAGAGATCATCTTATAATGCTACCGTCAATCAAAGCAAGATAAGATGCTTAAAAGGATAAACATCACATGCAATCAATATAAGTGATATGATATGGTCATCATCATCTTGTGCTTGTGATCTCCATCTCCGAAGCACCGTCGTGATCACCATCGTCACTGGCGTGACACCTTGGTCTCCATCGTAGCATCGTTGTCGTCTCGCCAAGCTTGTGCTTCCACGATTATCACTACCGCTTAGTAATAAAGTAAAGCATTACATCGTGATTTCATTGCATACAATAAAACGACAACCATAAGGCTCCTGCCAGTTGCCGATAACTCGGTTACGAAACATGATCATCTCATACAATAAAATTCAGCATCATGTCTTGACCATATCACATCACAACATGCCCTGCAAAAACAAGTTAGACGTCCTCTACTTTGTTGTTGCAAGTTTTACGTGGCTGCTACGGGCTTAAGCAAGAACCAATCTCACCTACGCATCAAAACCACAACGATAGTTTGTCAAATAGACTCTGTTTTAACCTTCGCAAGGACCAGGCGTAGCCATACTTGGTTCAACTAAAGTTGGAGAGACAGTCGCCCGCAAGCCACCTATGTGCAAAGCACGTCGGGGGAACCGGTCTCGCGTAAGCGTACGCGTAATGTTGGTCTGGGTCATCTCGTCCAACAATGCCGCTGAACCAAAGTATGACATGCTGGTAGGCAGTATGACTTATATCGCCCACAACTCACTTGTGTTCTACTCGTGCATATAACATCAACATAAATAACCTAGGCTCGGATACCACTGTTGGGTTTCATAATAATTTCAAAAAATTTCCTACGCACACGCAAGATCATGTGATGCATAGCAACAAGAGGGGAGAGTGTTGTCTACGTACCCACACAGACCGACTGCGGAAGCAATGACGCAACGTAGAGGAAGTAGTTGTACGTCTTCACGATCCAACCGATCAAGCACCAAAACTACGACACCTCCGAGTTCGAGCACACGTTCAGCTCGATGACGATCCCCGGACTCCGATCCAGCAAAGTGTCGGGGAAGAGTTCCGTCAGCACGACGGCGTGGTGACGATCTTGATGCACTACAGCAGCAGGGCTTCGCCTAAACTCCGCTACAGTATTATCGAGGACTATGGTGGCTGGGGGCACCGCACACGGCTAAGGAATAGATCACGTGGATCAACTTGTGTGTTCTAGGGTGCCTCTACCGCAGTATATAAAGGACTAGAGGGGGGAGGCTGGCCGGCCAAGGTGTGGCGCGCCAAGAGAGTCCTACTCCCTCTGGGAGTAGGATTCCCCCCCCCCCAATCCTAGTTGGAATAGGATTCGCGGAGGGGGAAAAGAGAGAGAGGGGCCGGCCACCTCTCCTAGTCCTAATAGTACTAGGGGAAGGGGGAGGCACGCAGCCCATGTAGGGCTGCCTCTTCTCTTTTCCACTAAGGCCCATCATGGCCCATTTAGCTCCCGGGGGGTTCCGGTAACCTTCCCGGTACTCCGGTAAAATCCCGATTTCACCCGGAACACTTCCGATATCCAAACATAGGCTTCCAATATATCAATATTTATGTCTCGACCATTTCGAGACTCCTCGTCATGTCCATGATCACATCCGGGACTCTGAACAACCTTCGGTACATCAAAATGCATAAACTCATAATATAACTGTCATCGTAACCTTAAGCGTGCGGACCCTACGGGTTCGAGAACAATGTAGACATGACCGAGACACGTCTCCGGTCAATAACCAATAGTGGGACCTGGATGCCCATATTGGCTCCTACATATTCTACGAAGATCTTTATCGGTCAGACCGCATAACAACATACGTTGTTCCCTTTGTCATCGGTATGTTACTTGCCCGAGATTCGATCGTCGGTATTCCAATACCTAGTTCAATCTCGTTACCGGCAAGTCTCTTTACTCGTTCTGTAATACATCATCCCGCAACTAACTCATTTAGTTGCAATGCTTGCAAGGCTTTAAGTGATGTGCATTACCGAGAGGGCCCAGAGATACCTCTCCGACAATCGGAGTGACAAATCCTAATCTCGAAATACACCAACCCAACATCTACCTTTGGAGACACCTGTAATGCTCCTTTATAATCACCCAGTTACGTTGTGACGTTTGGTAGCACCCAAAGTGTTCCTCCGGCAAACGGGAGTTGCATAATCTCATAGTTATAGGAACATGTATAAGTCATGAAGAAAGCAATAGCAACATACTAAACGATCGGGTGCTAAGCTAATGGAATGGGTCATGTCAATCAGATCATTCAACTAATGATGTGACCTCGTTAATCAAATAACAACTCATTGTTCATGGTTAGGAAACATAACCATCTTTGATTAACGAGCTAGTCAAGTAGAGGCATACTAGTGACACTTAGTTTGTCTATGTATTCACACATGTATTATGTTTCCGTTTAATACAATTCTAGCATGAATAATAAACATTTATCATGATTATAAGGAAATAAATAATAACTTTATTATTGCCTCTAGGGCATATTTCCTTCACCGGCGAGGTCGCTCCGGATTGCTGTCCACATCCCACACGGAGTTATCCGCGTGGGAACCTCTAACCCTTTTAGGTGCTCCCACCTCCGGATTTGTGGAGGCCGCCCTCTTCCTCCTCCCCACTTCAGGTGGGGAGTCGCTTTCTTCTTTCTCTTCGTCATCGTTGTCGGCGGACAAAGAGGAAGTCTCATCTTCGGACATCATGTACGGAGCGCCTTTTCGGCGAAGGCCCTTCTTGGCCCCTTTGACCGCTTTCTTGGTCGTCTTTTCCGGCACCTCATAAGGTGCTGGAAAAAGCATTTTCATCAACAATGGAATTCTCGGTCTTCGGGTAGCGGAGCCGGACTGTTAATCCCCTCCGCTATCTTGATCAGGCCTGAAAATACGGGTAGGAAGGCTTAGGATTTTTCTCAAAATATGCTAGTAAAGGGTACGCCTTGAAAACATTAGAAGAGCTTACCGGGTTAGCCTGGCGTTTTAAGCTAAGCCCGCGATCTTCGGTCGTGGGCGGTGGTGTCTCGCCGGCCTTAAAGAGCACTTTCCAGATTTCTTTGTTTGTTGTGCCATAGAGCTCTTGTAGCGTCTAGTTCTTGGCCGGGTCGTACTCCCATAGATAGCAAGTCCGGCGTTTGCACGGAAGAACCCGACGAATGAGTATGACCTAGACCACATTGACGAGCTTGATCTTCCTATACATCATATTCTGGACACACGTCTCGAGCCGAGTCAGTTCGTCCAAGGGACCCCAGGTTAGGACCCTCTCTTGCTAGGAGGTGAGCCGCATCGGGAATCCAGATCTGAATTTGAGGGCCGCTAACCAGTTGGCGTCGCACGGCTCGGTGATATAGAACCACCCCGATTGCCACCCTTTCACCATCTCTGCAAACGAGCCTTTGGGCCAGGTAACGTTGGGCATCTTGCCCACCATGGCACCTCTTCATTCTGCTTGTTGGCCGCTCACCACCTTCAGCTTCACGTTGAAGGTCTTCAACCATAGGCCGAAATGAGGCGGGATGCAGAGAAAGGCCTCGCACACGACAATGAATGTCGTGATGTTGAGGATGAAGTTGGGGGCTAGGTCATGGAAGTCTAGCCCATAGTAAAACATCAGTCCTCGAACGAAGGGATGGAGAGGGAAACACAGCCCGCGGACGAAATGTGTGAGGAAAACAACCCTCTTGTGGGGCTCTGGAGTAGGGACGATCTGTCCCTTATCCGGGAGTCGGTGAGCGATCTCCTTAGCCAGATATCCGGCCTCCCAGAGCGCCTTGATATCCTTCTTCTTTACGGAGGAGGCCATCCACTTACCCCCAGCTCCGGATCCAGACATTTTTGGAGTGTTTTCTCGGTTGAGGGAAAAGTTAGAAGCTTGGGAGCTGGAGCTCAGGGACGAAAAGGCTGAGGAGGGGCTGAGGTGTGGGTGAAGGTGGGGAATCCTTATCCCCTTATAAAGGTCGCGAATGTCAAGCATCTCCCCACTCGCCTTGAACTCGCCTATTTCCAAGGGCCATGCAAAATGGCACGGTTGGGTCACCCACGCCCATATTGATGAGAATCCCGTAATAAGGGGGCACGATCTCTGCTTTGACAAGACGTGCCAATGGCAACCGCGTCTCAAAATGTGGAGCGGCAGACGAAAAACGGTCCAAAACTATGACCGGACAGGCGTGATGTCATATTATAGAAGCTGTCAGCGGATTAGACTCGTGCAAAAATATATATTCTCTCTACGGTTTTGTATGGTGTGTGTGACAGGTTCGGATACTATCATCGCATCCGAAGACTATTTTGAAGTTCGGATAAAAGGGAACCCGCCTTGCAACGCCGAAGACAATCTGCGCGCCGAACTCCTCGTCATTTAAGCCAGGTTCAGGGGCTACTGAGGGAGTCCTGGACTAAGGGGTCCTCGGGCGTCCGGCCTGTTATCCGTGGGCCGGGCTGATGGGTTGTGAAGACATGAAGGCCGAAGACTATACCTGAGTCCGGATTGGACTCTCCTTAGCGTGGAAGGCAAGCTTGGCGACCGACTATGAAGATTCCTTCTTATATAACCGACTCTATTTAAACCCTAGATCCCCCCGGTGTCTATATATACCGGAGGGGATAATCCGGAAAGGACACCATTCATTACCATAGTCATATAGGCTAGGCTTCTAGGGTTTAGTCATCACGATCTCGTGGTAGATCAACTCTTGTAACACCCATATTCATCAATATCAATCAAGCAGGACATAGGGTATTACCTACATAGAGAGGGCCCGAGCCTGGGTAAACATTGTGTCCCTTGTCTCCTGTTACCATCGATCCTAGACGCGCAGTTCGGGACCCCCTACCCGAGATCCGCCGGTTTTGACACTGACAGCGGCGTCGAGGTCGTCATCCATGGCAAGGGTGGGGCGGGAGCGCGCGGGGGCGGGAGGATTATGGGGGGAAATGGAAGGAAAAGGCTGCCACCAACCAATGGGCCAGGGGGGAGAAGGCGCGTGCGTGTCTGTCTCGTGTCCGCACAGACACAAATCCGGCTCAAAATGGGTCGGGAATGGGTCGGTAGACGGACTCCAAGCGGACGCACGTCCGTTTGAGCCGACGCGTTGGGCCGACTTTCGTATTCAGGCCGACCCAAACAGACACTAGCGGAGGAAATGGGTCGCCCCGTTGGAGTTGCTCTAATGTCCTAGTGGGACTCTTGTATCCTAAGCCTGTTATATAATGTGAGGGTAGACAAATGATGTAAGCTATGTCAACATAATAGCAAAGGCACCCAAGGGAGACGGCGGCGTGTGCCAACGCCCGGGTGACCGGGGTGCGGTGTTGTGGCCGTGTCATGGGGCTAGCGCCCATAGTCAAGCTCCGAGAATGTAGGCATGTCAATAAATTCCGTTAACAAATCCCGATGTCATGTTTTGTGTGATTGTTTGATCCTTGGTAGATCGACTACGCACCTCGGATTATTCTAACATCGGAGGCTTGGTTGCGCATGATCGCGTGAGCTGCGGAGGCGGCACTACGGCATGGTTGCATGAAGGCCCGGCAACTGCCCGGAGGTGTTGCAATACCATTGTTGGGTTTCTCCATTCCGAACTTCTTGTGTCGGTGTACTAGGTTTGTGAGATAAAAAATGGCATCCCCTCATTTGTTTGATTAGAAGCCCAAGATAAAACTTGAGTTCAACCATCATCGACGTCTCAAACTTGCTTGTCATTAGATCACCAAACTCTTTGACGAAATGTAAATTACTTCATTGGAAAATAATATCGTCCACATAAATTTGACAAATAAAGAGTTCATCATTGTCAGGCTGGTAATCAAAGTATAGTCAAGTTCTCTATTTCAACACCTTTTTTCAAAAAGAAACATCTTCCAACACTCACCAAGCTCTAGAAGCTTCTTTGAGTCCATAAATAGGTTTGTGAAATTTGTAATATTATTAGGTTTCTTAGGTTTTCGATACCGGGTGATTGTTTAACATAAATCTCTTCCTTGGTGTCTCGCTCATGCGTCTAGCATCATTGGTGGGTGCGTGCAGGCATGTCTTTGGTGGATTTGTCCTTGGTGGATTTTCTCGAGTATGGTTGTAGTTCGTCTACGTTCGTGTGTTTTCTAGTTGGATCTTCCGATTTACGCACACTTCAATGGTGGCAGTTGTTGTTTTCGTGTGCTGGTCCTATGGGGCTTAGCACGACGACTTCTAGACTGTCTACTACAGCAAGTTTTCTTCGGATCCAGTGAGGGAGGCGCGATGATGGCGGCACGCCTTTGGCTCGCTTCGGTGGTTGTAATTGTCGATAGATGGTTTATGGATCTAGATGTAAATTTTATTATTTCTGGTGTTCGTTGTACTGACATGATTGAAGATGAACAGATCAGAATTTCTCCCACAAAAAAACCTCATCCTCGATTTTACCATTCAAAAATGCATCTATTTATGTCCATTTGGTATCATGTAATATTATAGTGATTTTTGTAGGCAAAAAGAATGTCAATAGCTTCTAGTCAGGCAAAGAGAGCATAATTAAATTCCACTAAAATCCAAACCTTATAATTGAATATATCACTAGCAAATATGCACGCGCGTTGCAACGAGGAAACAAAAACCTAATAGTATACAAAACCAAATGATGCATCTAGTTAGTCCTTCGGTCTATACAAAATTGATATTACAATATGCCGTGTATCGCGGACATTTTTTCTCCTCTATATAGAGATGATGGACTTGCCTGCAAAGAAATATGCGCTGGTAAAACAAAAGGAAATTATAATTGATATATTAAAGTCCAGGCTCCATTGACAATAGGTAAAAAGATTTATCTTTTCACACAAAAGGTAAAAAGATTAAACAATTGAAGTACTCCTTTGTATAAATCTATGGAAAATCATATCTATGAAATTACTCAGCAAGATGTACGACGAAAGAGCGACATAATCCCTCCGTTTCTGAATATAAGGTGCACCAGTTTTCATGCAAGTCAAACTTATATATGTTTGACCAAGATTATAGAATGACATCAACATCTACAACACAAAATAAATAAAATATGACAATACTTTTCGTTATGGGTGTAATGATAAAATTTTGGTATTGTAGATATTTATTTATTTTTATAAAAACTTGGTCAACATGCATATCCTATACTTGCTTGTTTCTAAACATCCACTTGGTGTTTTTTCTAAATTTTCATGACAGGCCTAGAGTATCAATTTCCTTTATTGTAGTAGGTATAGGCCACCAAGCGTGTGTTTTTTGCGGATAACAGGACCATCCTCATCTTGCTTGTTTCTAAAGATCCACTTGGTGTCGACAATGTTATCCTTCCTATCGCGCTTCTCGGTTAATGCCTGTACATTATTTCTTTGGAAGTTATGAAGCTCTTCGTGCATATCCTTTACACATTCTGCATATTCAAGAGATTCTTCCACCCTAAAAGGTTCAATGGAAGAGACAAAGGAGTAGTGTTGATAACAGTTTGCGAGCCTAGTTTTGATCGAGGTATTCTCCCTTCTTTAATCTCTCCGAGGTTTGGTTGACAGAATGGTTGTTATTCACTCTAGCCTTGACTCGTGTAAGTTTTTATTTTCAATATGCAGTTCTTCTTATTGTGATGGGTGTTGATCTTGTTGATCCACTTCTTTCATCTTCTTCGCTTGAAGGAGCCTCCTTGTTTGCTATAGGTAACAAGGCCCATGTTTTACTTTGGATAGAGGACACGACCCAAAACGGAGTTCCCTTGTTACGCGTAAGCACGTTGATCATGACCGCATGTAGGCAAACACAAGACACCAATACGATACATACACGGTTGGATACAATTAATCCATAGGCCCAAATGAATGTTGTCAATGGGAAAGGATGATTAACACATTCATGCATTACTTGTTGTATGCATGCTTAGCTTAGCAGCCCATGCAACGTTTTTCTAGAATGACCGGCAAACCAAATTAAACCAAAGTATGAGCATGATGTTTGAGTAGAGTTAGGATGCTAACATACAAACTACACAGAAACGGAGTTAAAATTGCATGTACCAATGGTGTGTGGAGAGGGGGGAGAGGAGGTGGCAGGCGTGTGCGTAATTAGATGGGTGTAACTATCTATTACATAATTAGGAAAAAGACAAATAAGCTACCACGTTCGTCCATTTATGCTAAAAATATATCCTTCATTGATCTTAATTGTGATGGTAAGATTAAAAGATTAAAAGATTAAAAAGTTACATACAATATAATCATGTACACGCGAGACTATTACATGACACGTCCCTCCGGCGGAGCAATTCCGCCCGGGGAATTTCCCTCCGGGAGGGGAAATCGAAGCCATCATCATCACCAACAACCCTCTCATCTTTGGGAGGCCAATCTTCATCAACATCTTCAACAACACCATCTCATCTCAAACCCTAGTTCGTCTCTTGTGTTCAATCTTTGTACCGAAACCTTAGATTAGTGCCTGTGGGTGCCTAGTAGTGTTGATTACATCTTGTAGTTGATGCTAAATGGTTTATTTGGTGGAAGATTATATGTTCAGATCCATTATGCTATTTAATATCCCTCTGATCTTGAGCATGAATATTATTTGTGAGTAGTTGCCTTTGTTCTTGAGGCCATGGGAGAAGTCATGTTGCAAGTAACATGTGAATTTGATATTCGTTCAATATTTTGGTGATATGTATGTTGTGATTTCCTTAGTGATGTTATGTGAGCTCGACTATATGACACTTTACCATCTTTGGGCCTAAGGGAATGCATTGTGGAGTAGTTATTAGATCGAGGCAAAGAGAGTAGACGCTACCGTCCTCGCCGAGCTCTACACCGACCCGACCCTCATTGCCAAAAACTGCTCCATCGAGGATGAGTGGGTGGTGTCGGTGAACCGCCACACGATCTTCATCTGTGACCAAGAGCGGGAGGATACCTTTGCCAAGAAGATTATAATGTATATATTGAAGTCCAAGATCCATTGACAATAGGCAAAAAGATTAATCTTTTAACACAAAAAGGTAAAAAGATTAAACCATTGAAGTACACATTTGTATACATCTATGGAAAATCAAATATATGAAATTACTCACCATTATGCACGACGAAATACCGATATACTCCCTCCGTTTCTGAATATAAGGTGCACCAGTTTTCATGCAAGTCAAACTTATATATGTTTGACTAAGATCATAGAATGATATCAACATCAACAACACAAAATAAATAAAATATGAAAATACTTTTCGTGATGGGTGTAATGATAAAAATTTGGTATTGTAGATATTGATGAATCCCCGTCAGCGACGTGTGTGAGCACCGGCGGCATGGTGGCCGCGCCCTGCGTGCGTACTCTGGATGTGCCGTAGGAGAGGAGATGCCTCTGAGGAGGGTGGATTCGTGAGGATCGGCAGATGTCCACCATACCATGGCCACACCCTGCGTGTCGTAGGAGAGGGGATGGGGACAACTTGCCTCTAAGGAGGGCGGATTCGCGACGATAGAACCACCTCACAAGTCATGTCTCCTCTCCTCTTGTTGTCGCCCGGCTTTAGACATTTTTTTAGACTCATTAACATATTTGAAATCGTGAACATTTTACAAATTCATGAACACTTTTACAAATTTTCAAAAAATTTATAAAATCAAGAACATTTTTTGAATTCATGAACATTTTATATTTTTGCAAAAAAAAATAAACTGTGAATTTAATATTTTTCTCGAATCTGCGAACATTTCTAGAATGGACGAGCATTGTTTTGCAAATTTGTGGAACAATTTTTGAAATTCAAGAACATTTTTTTATTTAACGAACATTTTTTGAAATGCATGATCATTTTTTGAATCAGTGCACATTTTATGAATGGATATACCATTTTGTAAGTCACGAACAGTTTTTGAATTTTTAGGATTTTTTCCATTCACGAACATTTTTGACTTGGCGAAAAAAGGAATTTCATTAACATTTTCAGTGCATGAAAATTTCAAAAAAATCATGAATATTTTTTGATTTGCCATTTTCAAATTTTCAAACATTTTTTGAATAAGCAAGCATTTGTCATAAAATCGTGAATATTTTTAAATCCACAAACATTTTGTGATTTATCAAACATTTTATTTCAAAATTATCAGTTTTTCTAATTTTCCAAACTTTTCTGTAGTCCCAAATTATTTATAGTAGAAAAAATTAAAATGGGAAAGAAAAATAAAGAGTAAAAATGAAATATCAAAAAACGGCCACCCAACCCAAACGGGCGTGCTGCGTCTTCTTCCAACGCACAGAGCGCGGTATAGGAGGTCCATACTGCATGGGCCGGTCCAGGCGGAGGATCCCCTGTGTGAAACGTGTTTTTTATCACTAATAGGTGACATTGTTGGATAATATTTTGCAACTTTGAGGGAAATTTCCATGACGTATCACAAGAAGCAATAGCCCCTTTATTATTACTAGCAAAAGGGCCCTGCGTTGCAAGGGGAGAAAAAAATTATAATCTCCAATGGACATGATCACATTTTGTTGCGTCGCCGATATATAATATCACTCTCAATTTCGTGAAATCGTGAACATTGTTTTAAAACCGTCAACATATTTGAAATCGTGAACTTTTTCAAATTCATGAACACTTTTACAAATTTTTGAAAAATTTCTAAAATCAAGAAAAAAATTAATTCATAACCATTTTATAGTATTTGCAAACTTTTTAAAAATGTGAGCTCTACTATTTTCCGCGAACATTTTATAGTCTATGTTTTCGGAACAATAACTTTTTTTGAGTGTCTAAAAATGTGAGCTCTACTATTTTCTATTCAATTGGTGGTGGTCTACCTTTGGTAATTCGTATAGTAGGGCCTGCAAAAATTGGCTGCATGCTATGCATAGGTACTGGATCAGGAGACAATCCACTATTTTCACTCTCTTTTTTTGCTGCAAACTGTGGTCTACATTATTCAAAAAAAAATTGAGAACTTACATTACTCAATTAAGTTAGTTACATATGCTAGAACACATGCCACTTTTTTTTGCGGGGGTAGAACACATGCCACTGATAATTCATTATAATGATATTGCCATAAAATGTGAGCTCAGACGTATATACATATTGTCTATCAGAAGCTACGATCTATTGGATATCTTGCATGGCGATATTGCTCTTTCATTTGGATTACATCATGGTTTTGAAGTATATCCTGGGGAAGGCAAAAGGCACTCGGAGCAACAAAACGTTGCCGGATGTATATACTTCGTATTTGTATTCTGATGTGATGCATGTACAGCAAGCTTATTGTAAGAGAGACATAGTGTTGTGAGGCACACCAACTTAAATACTTGGATGCAAACAAATCATGTCAAATATTTAATAAGTCTTGGGGCATATGGATGGATGATATTAGACTAATCAAGTAATGTATCATAGCATTGCCACTAAATATGAGATAAGTGGAGAAAAAGTGAAATGTTCTGACTTTAGACAGCGATATTTGATTGACTCTTGTTTGTAATTTCGTGAGAAAGATGCTTTAAAAGAAGTATGCCAAGGAGTTCCTCCTTGGTTGTCGAATTATATATGCAATGAAAATCATAAAAGCACATAATGGGAATAACGTGTGCATTCAAAATTTACAAAATTAAACAATAATTTTAAAGTAAAAAATATTTAACTTCTTTGTAGTCTCTTTCTCATAGTACTATCATTTATGATATTACAAAAGCATGTTCATATGAAAATATTAGTCAAAATCATATAATAGAGATCGTATGGTCCGTTAGAAGTACACATAAAATCTAGTCGCGCAAATATGCGGGTAATTCCGCTAGTTTGATAGTATAATATAATAGTATTGTTTGGGGGTGGGGGCATTCCCCCCACTCCCACCCCCACCCTCAAGCTTGGACGAAGTTATGGATGTAAGCAGTGCAATTAGAATCATCGGGTTGCAGGGAATTTAGAGGCAGAACTTTTGTTTGCATCCGTACCTCGATGGTTTGGGATGGAGAGGTGTATCGTAACGTTGGCGGATACGTTAAATAGTCCAAGCAGTGCAATATTATAGGAAGACTTTTTGTGGAACTTGAGCATTACGTACCACACTCGGGGGATCAGAACATACTACATTATTAGAAAGAAAAGTGGTATGCTTACGAGAAGGACGGAAATGTATCTTACCGATGGGTACTGTGAGAAGAATGGATATGCATGTGCCCCAAGATATCACGGTGCATGTCTCGAAGAAATCTAAGATGCATCGAACCTTTAAAATAGGATTGCGATGCCAGTGAACACAAAAAAAGTATTTTCATATGTCGTCCATCATCAAGCATGCGACGGTGACTAATACAATGTAGCACCGGGAGGACCTTGCACTGCTCCCGAGCCCCGAGGACGATCCACGCCATGGACGCAGTTGTCACTGAGGCGAACACCACCAGTGCGGCGATCATGGGGATGTTGTCGGGCAAGCATTTAGGCATCAAAAGGCAGATTGGCGCCGCTAGCACCGACCACTTCGATGTCAGCTCGTCGCCACCATGCATAGCACTACCATAGCTGCTAACATGTTGTTGATGTGCTTTGCTCTTCTCTTTTTGAAATGAGTCTCGAGACGAGCCCAGTTTTGAATTAACAAAGTCATTAATCGACCAAAAATTGCGACAACCAACAACTTATAGAAAAAAAAAGCAATATATACAAAAAGTGATGTAAAACATCTCACAGGCAATGACGGCAAAAAAAAACATCAAAAAAGAGAAAATAAGCGCAACTTGCACTGTCGAGGCTATCGTCCACCTCTATGGCCAACACCAATAAGGAAGCACATGTCTTGAAAGGAGGATCCGCCAAAGGAAACGTGCCCTCGACCAGTCTCGGTTGGCCATGCCAAATTACCAAGTCATCGTTCTCTGCCTTTGTAGAGGGCCACTACCCTCTCACCCTAGATTGAAGGATGATGCACTGTCAGAGTCAGTGATTCGCCCCAGAACCAGAAAGATCAGTGGTCCCCTAGTGGTAATACTGCTGGTATAGTACTATTGTTTTTAACGATAGTTCCAAGTTGGTCCCTACATGTTATAGTTCCAAGTTCAAAATAACTAAAATATACCCGCATATATCTATAGGCATAGCTAGACATGGATTAAATTTACTATATTAAATAAAAGAGAGGTGAATTAAGCAAAAGAAAAAAAGAACCGAGACGACTAAAAGAGGAGAGTTCCGGCCCAATGGGTTTAACTTAGCTTGTGGTCAAAAGTGTTTTGAGTAAATAATCAACTGATCTTTCTTGATTGATTGACACTATTTCTGTGGGTATATAATACGCAGATATTTTACAGCAACTGTCATAGACGAGAAATCACGATGGTTGGAAGAAGAGAGAAAGAAGGGACACATCTGTTGCAAGGGCAGTGTAGGTTAGGAAAGGGTAGATTCACTTAGTTATAGGCCATGCTTGGCCATGTAGTCTATCTACAGCAAGTGCCTCGCTGGCGAACGACGGCTGCTGGAGCGGACGGGCGCGAGTACGGACGTGGTTGGCCATATTGTCTATCTACAGCAAGTGCTGAGTTGCAGAAACGCTTCTGAAACATGGGTGAAGTTGTAAAAATGTGAAGTAGGTGAAGGTGGCTCCTAACCGTCCGATCAACAACAGATCGAACGCCCACGGAGGCGGTCCACGCGTACGGAAAGATCAGCCGGGTGAACACAAATGTTTACCAAATTATAAAGCTGAAACAGGACTTGATTTTTGAAATTTTGAAACTAATCGTGTTCTCTGAAATTTGCCAAAAAAAAAAGAGGTAAAATTAAGCATGTTTTATATAAACCCAAATAACCGAGAAGACGCCCAGGCCCATATTCCAGCTCGTACACCTCTCGCCTCTCGCGCTGGCCTCCTCTTCCCCGCTCCGTCTCTCCGATCAGGCTCAGGTCGACGAGAGCGGGCGGCGGGGTCCGTCGGAGAGCTCGCCGGCAAGGGACGATCAGTCCTCTCCCCTCTTTCCTCGGAGTAGGAGGTCACCCGAGGCAAGCGATCTCCTCTCCGGCGGCGCCACCATCAGGAAACGGCGACCTCGACGCCGACCAGGTCTTGCAGTGGTTAGACAACGTGGGCGACCAGGTAGTTCAGGTACGGCTAGCTGCGTCCTTCTAGATTCGTAACCTTCCCTTAATTGCCAGGGTCGCACTGCCTGCATCTGAATCGGAATAAATCTCTTGTTTTTACAGTTTCTTTGTCAGATTATTATGCATTGTCGCTCTTATATCTCAAATACTTTCTTCTTCAAACAAGAAACCAACATATGTGTTAAATTGCAGTTTCCTTTGGTATTTTGCCCAAAACAATTGCCTTTCTAGCTTATGCCTGCAGCACCAGACCAACTACCAGTTCCATGACTTCTGTTAGTGCGTCTCGTGGAACAGGTGAAAGGAGCAGGGAGATTGTGTTGATCAATAGGTTTGGATCTCGGTTTGCGTCTGTGATTCTAGCAGTACACACCAAGAAAGATAGTGCGGGAACCTTGGAATTTCGTTGGCAAATGGCGATCAACGGTAGTAGCTCCAGCAAAAGAAAAGTTGAAGCGCAGCGAGAGGGGGGGAGCAGCTCCAAGAAGCTGAATGTCACCGTGGGGTTGGAGACCCTTGACTGTACTATCTGCTCTGCACCCCTCAGGCCTCCGATATTCCAGGTACTGCATCTATGTGCGTGTTCACTTGTCTTTGAACTCAACCTTTTATTTCATTCATGATAAAGCAGAAGTTAAAAGTAGAGCTTGGATGAATTTATTTTTGGATGTAGTGCTACTTAATTGGAAAGGAATTGTTTCTTGTGTAGACATAACATAGTCGCTATGTTAGCTCAAATGATGGAATGTCTGTGGTGGTTACCTATCATGTTGTCGTGTGGTATTTCAATTCTTTGTCGCTGGTAAGATTTACTCTTACGATGATCCAATTAATTCTTTGTATTCTGCAGTGCTCTGTGGGGCATTTCATATGCTCCTCGTGCCGTGAACGTGAGGATCAACTGGACTACAAGTGCCCGACATGCTCTGCCAAAACTTCCTTCAAGCGCTGCTTTGGAATGGAACATGTCGTCCAGTCAGTCACAGTTGCTTGCTCCAATGACAAGTACGGATGCGCGGAGAAGTTCACCTACTACAAGAAAGAAGAACACGAGAAAGCATGCCCGAATGCCCCATGCTTCTGCCCAGAGCCCGGTTGTGAATTCGCTGGGCCAACAAAGATGCTCCTGGACCATTTCGCTGCCCAGCACAAGTGTCCGTCTACAAACCTTCCAGACTCTGGCACGGTGTCTCTCCGCCTAAAACCGGGCTTACATGTTCTGCAATGCACCGACACCAGCTATTTTTTCTTGCTCAGCATGGCAACGAAGCCTTTTGGACATGCCATCTCAGTCGTCTGCGTCCAACCAAACGTTACGGAATTCAGGTTCGCGTGTACTATGAGCTACGACTGCCTAACGACCGGCTGTTGTGGAAGTACAAGCTGCCACATAAGGAGCTCTTCACTCTCTGATGGGCTTCCGACAGTGTATGACTTGATACTTCCCAAGGGAAAGGTTTCTGATGATGAAAACGACATCATGCTCAAAGCCACCATTCATCGTCAACCTTTAGGTCTCAGCAGATCTTGTTTTCCAGAAATGGGTCCGACTCCTGTTAGAGTTGTATCGAATATTATTGTACAAGTTAGGTTACAATTGGACTTGGAGTTGTACGGTGTGTAGGCAGGATATGGAGTCGTGTCCTGGTAGGATACTTGTATCCTAGGCCTCTCATATATAGCGGGGCTAGACACACGATGTTATCAATGCCAACATAATAGCACAGGTACGCGGGGGAGCCGGCGGCGTGTGCCGGCGCCCGGGCGGCCGGGTGCGGTATTGTGACGGAGTCATGGGGAGGAGCGCCCGTAGTCATGCCCCGGGGATGTAGCCATATCGGTGAACCTCGTTAACAAATTTCGGTGTTGTGCTGGTGTGATTGCTTGATCATCGGTAGATCGACGGTGGCCTCGGACTTATTCTAACAAATGGTATCATGAGCAAAGTTCGATTTGAGGCCGTGATTTGTTGATCTAGAGGTGATGAGCCGGGATGTCGCAGTAAAATCGGTTCGATCCGTGGTGTGTCGAGCGATTGAAACTCGGGAGCAATCTCGGGAGATTAAGTCGACAGAAATTCATTGGATCGATGGGATTTGGAAGCATATCGGCGAGATCGGAAGCAACACGGATGCGGGCGGCGTGATCGATCGTGCACCGAAGGCACGCGTACGAGTTGTCAGGACTCAGGCAGCAGCCTGTAGAAGATCGATTCGGAAGACGTAAAGGTGGAGTGCACGTGGTTCCACGTAGGGGTCGGTTCCATGGTGAGGCAGCAAGCAGCCGGAGGCATCGATGCAGCAGGTTCCCGGGCCAGGCAGTGGCCGGCGCACGTGGCAATAGTGGGCTAAGTTGGTTGGGAAGCAGGCTGCGTGGCTTCAGGCCAGAAGCGACAGCGGGGTTTACCAGGCGGCGGCATAGCTGCTGAAGCGCAGGACGGCTGCGAACGCCCACATGGGCTGGGCATTCTGCAATGAGGCGTGCAGCAACGCTGGTGCACGCGGCTGGAGTAGCAGCATGGCGATGGAGCTGTGATGGGACGTGGAGGTCATGTACGTAGAGAGACTTGTTTAAAGAAAAAAGGGGCGTCAGGTATTTGTGCGTGCATATTTCCATCAGAAGCAAAGAAAAAGCAGGGACGGAGATGAAAGCTTTGAGGCTGCACGTGAGCAAGGATGACCGTATTGATCTTGTGCGCGTGGGAAGGCTACTATAGGGATTCTCCAATTGGCTCTATTTGCTTGGTACACATACATGTATGCACGGGATGGTAGAAGTGCATGGTACAGAACATAAAGGCGCGGTTGCAGGTCCATGGAAGATGGGCGTGTGCGGCAACGGCGGCGTGCGTACAAGGCTTGTGAAGTCTGGAGCGCGTCGTGAGGGATCATGCATACACAGGGCGTCAAGCAATGCACGGATGTGCGGGTGGACACGACGCAGGGTGGAGCATGGTTGCAGTCGGATAATTTCGGCTGGGTCGGACTGGATTGTCTGATGGACTGACGTGGATGTTGGTCAAAACAGAAGACGGCGGTGATTTCAGCGACGACGACATAGGAGTGTATTGCTGATGGTGGCCGACTTCTGGGGCGTGGAAACACGCGGTGCAGGCCCGAGGACTTGTGCGGCTTCGACAAGACTACGGCGCAGGGTTGATTCAAGGCAGTGCACACATGAGAGTTTGAAATCGACGGAGCGCGGGGGTAGCATAGCGCAGCTACATGGAGTCATGTTGAAGGTGGAGCTGGAGTCTGATGGATGACTATGCTCTGTGCTGATGGAGGGGCTGCGGTGTAAGATATCGGAGAATCGAAGCCTATTTCAGCGGGATAGCGAGAGACACGTGGATCGGACTGGGTACCAGTGGTCTGATGGAGACGTGATACTCGGCATCGGTCGGTGATGATCGATGGTTCTCTGCAGTGGGGGTTGAGGCAGTTGGGGCTAGCTACCCGGGAGACTCGACCAGGACAGTAGAGGCTCGACGCGGTGATAGCGGCGAGGCGTGCGATAAGCACGGGACACAGCGACAGACCAAGGCACTGGTGGTCAGACATGTGGTCAGACAAAGTGTGCAAGGGTGCTGAAGCAGTGTTGACGAGTACCAGATTCAAGTTGGTGACTGGGTTTATCGGTGCTAGTTGATGGACAAGACTTGACCGTGGAGAATCTGAGAAAGTGGTGGAAAGTCTAAAATTGTCAAAAGCTGAGAGAGTACATGGTCGTATATTCTGTGGTGTTCGGTGCACATGGCAAAGTGCGGATGACATGGCAGAAGGAGGCGGAGTGCTATAGCGGTGGGACATGTCAGAGACTATCCGGAAGAAGTGTGAGACAACTGCGAACTTGACTCAGGCTGACACAGGGCGACAGTGAAATTTCTTCAAGTTTCAGACAAGCAGTAGAGAAAGAGCGGTGACGTTGAGTTCACGTAACTCTTATATGTGGCGTCCAATATGTGAGTTGTTCATTTTTTCACGCAAACAGTGGTCGGTGTGTGATGTCGTTGAACGGATACTCTGGAAGTTGGAAGCACAAGGTAGAGTAATGAGGAACTTAATTTTGCTCGAGTGTTGACTGTGAAAAAGACGAGAAGGGACTATAGTTGCAGGTGGAATCACATGGAGTCTGGGAGTAGCAGCGATGCTCATGGCGTATCTCAAGTCCAATGTACATGGAGGTTCGACGCATGGATGAATTCAAAGTGGTGAAGAATATTCGCCAAGGTGGAGTTTGTTAGAGTTGTGTCGAATATTATTGTACAAGTTAGGTTACAGTTGGACTTGGAGTTGTACGGTGTGTAGGCAGGATATGGAGTCGTGTCCTGGTAGGACACTTGTCTCCTAGGCCTCTCATATATAGCGGGGCTAGACACACGATGTAATCAATGCCAACATAATAGCACAGGTACGCGAGGGAGCCGGCGGCGTGTGCTGGCGCCCGGACGGCCGGGTGCGGTATTATGACGGAGTCATGAAGAGGAGCGCCCGCAGTCATGCCCCAGGGATGTAGCCATATCGGTGAACCTCGTTAATAAATCTCGGTGGTGCTGGTGTGATTGCTTGATCATCGGTAGATCGACGGTGGCCTCGGACTTATTCTAACAACTCCTGCACTTGAACAAAATCCCGATACTTGTGACGTTGAGGAGAAGGAGGAGGAGGATCATGAGGAAGAGGAGGACGAGGATCATGAGGAAGAGGAGGAGGGCGATAATGAGGAAGAGTTGGATGCTGATCATGAGGACGAGAATGATGATGCTGATGATGAGAGGAGGAAGAGGAGGAAGAGTTGGATGATGACTATGAGGACGAGGATGATGAGGAGGAGGAGAAGGAGGAGCTGGATGAGGACTAGGAGGATAAACCTTGGAAGTCTCAGAGGCCAGCAGATCCAGTCTTTCAGGAAATGCCCCGACTCCTGTTGTTCAACGAAGATCGTACTCTGATACTGATGATGAGGATAATACACATTTAAGTACCGGCCTTGTTTCGAGAATTTGGCCAGATCCTTCTGCTGTGGTTTCTTCTACCTCTTTTTTACCTTCTAGGCTTTGTGTAGCTTTCAGTTTAACATCAGCTATCTCAGTTGATTGATGTCGTCAGCTCTGTATTCATAACTTATAAATATTAGTACAAAAATACAGTCGGGAGAAAAACCTCAAAAAAGTATCAGCCTTGCTCGTTTATGCTAAAGGCTTAGCGTGGGCTTGCTGCCATTTTGCCTGGCCTTCACGGTTCTGGTTCGACGGTATACATGTCAAGTCTTTCTGGTCTAAAGTTCCGCTTGTTGTTAGGCATTCCTGCAGCTCCTAGTACATTTCTCTGCATTTACATGACTACCGAGTATGAACCACCACCTTTTCGCATACTAACAGGAATTGCTTCTTTTAGATCTCTGTGTGACTACATGAGATCCAAGATCCCTAAAAAAAGAGATACCAAGGTCGCAGGTGGCCGCAATATTTTGAGGGTCATAAGATGAGATGTTTTTCAGAATGCGGTGGCCAGTCAGATGTTTGATTATCTGTAGAAGAAAACAAGATGAAACCCTCTGTAATTTTTGGTTGGAGTAGTTGATGATTCTGAAGTTTGTTTTTTCTTAAGATTTGTTTGTTTGCCTTCCCCGCACTCTGCCGCCGCCATCACCCCGGCACTCGTCTCGGAGCGAGGCCCCATTGGATAGCTTGCCGGAGAGGGAGCGGCACCCTTCGCCACCCAGTCAGAGGAGCAGCGTCGGAGAAGGATCATCGCCGTGTCAGGCCCAAGATCAACTCTGAACCTGCTGAACTTGACTGAAACTGTGGATTTCCTCTGTACACTTCGGACAGAGTGATGCGAACCGTTATCTGGCGATCCTTGCCGTGCAAGACGCATCCAATGGACCAAGTTCAGTTACCTCTCCAGGACATTCTTTACTCCTGTCTCTTCTGTCGCTTTTCCCGCTTTTCCTTGCCTTCTCTTTGCTTTAGTTTTTTTTTTTTGAGACAACCTCGCGAAGTTTTTATTAATTCGTCACAATGTTTACAGGGACGGATGGAAGGTCTCCCGGGTGTCCCAACCACACATGGCGACCCACCCCGACTATGAAAGCCTTGTAAGTTTTACCTCAGACTGGATTTGAAGGTAGGTCTACTGGACATCTCTGCAGATGCTCTTTTCTTTTCATCATTTTCATTGTTAGCGAAACTGGGACTGCTTACCGAAAATCTCAAAGGATTTTTTTATCAACTTTGTTGTGTTTCACTTCCCATCGAAAATTGTCAATTTCGCCAAATTCGTTCGAAACTTCTTCCAAAGCCTTTTCTCTAATTGGGAGTGATGCCCCTTCAGTCGAAAAAATAACTGGATTTGAAGCTGCGGAGAAGCATTAAATAAGTTTGCGAGGAATTCATGGTGCAAGAGAGACACTTCCAATTAGTAGATACAAAAGCTGTGTGTAATCCTATGAAAACCAGTCCTTTGCAAAATGGCTTTATCCTGCGAGAAATCGTTTCAGGTCCTTTGCAAAAATGAATTTGGTATTTCCATCAACGGTCTTTCATGGTCTAGCTATACCGTACATCATAACTAACCAACTGGATCTTACAAGTGCAGCGGAGGAATATCCAAAATTGAGAGAACTCATACAGAGGAAGGACGAAATTGTTACTAACACTGCTTCACCACCGATGTATTTTAAGTGTGATCTACGGCAACATGTTCTTTCTCCAGAATTTTTTGGTACAAAGTTTGATGTTATTCTTGTGGATCCACCATGGGAAGAGTATGTTCATCGTGCACCAGGAATAACAGATTATATTGAATACTGGAACGCTGAGGAGATTACGAATTTGAAGATTGAGATTGTTGTTCTTGTCTGGTTGTTTCGGGACAGCACATTGCATAACATCCAAGGCTCCAAGTTTACCCAAGTTTTGTAGTCCAGGTTAACCAGCCTCCGAGTGCTCATGGGAGCAACTGCACCTAGTTTAAGTTGGTGATGACGTTGACGAAGATGATGTTGCTGGACATAATGCAAAGATGAGACTGGTGGTTCATACGCTCACGCGTTGAAAGTGGTCGCCACAAGCATCATTGACACAGAGGATAGGTGATGCGGAGCATCCTACTATCACCCCCATGGACATTTCATCATCAGCTCGAACACCAAGTGGACCCATGACGAGAGCCCGTGCACGTGATATCGAAACCGAGGTTACCTCTTTCCTCTTCGAGCTCCTTTTGGATTCACATAAGAAATGGCTTCTACCTCAATCGAAAACTTTGTGCATGACTAGGTATCGAGGAGAAGATCATGATGGCAAGAGCCTCAAGAAGAAGGAGGAGAAGGAAGAGCTCCAAGACACGAAGCACCGGAGGCTCTCTGGACACCCCGGGTGCCCGCACCCTCCACCCCCGGGTGCTCGCACCGCCACCCCCGGGTGCCCGGGCCCGCCAGCCGCTAAGGGCGTTGGCCCTCTAACCCGTCCGGGTGCCCGGCCCCCTCCTTGGCGCCTGCCTCTCACCGGTCCGGGTGCCCGAACCCCTTTACCCCAGGTGCCCGGACCCCTCCCGGTGTGCTTGTGTGCACTATGGGCATTTGACCCTTGTACCCCCGTTTTCCCCCAATTTCGTCCCTAGCCTATAAGTACTCTTCTCATAGTTCATTTTTAGGGTTAGCAAAGTATTGGATAGACAAAGAGAGAGCTTTGCTCATCTTCCTCCTCTTGGAGATCAAGGCCTCCTCTTGGAGTAGCTCCTCTTTGAGATCAAGGCCTCCTCTTGGAGAAGATCCTCTTGTGGATTCAAGGCCTCCTTTTGGAGAAGATTATCACCAAGACCTCACCTAGTGGGAATAACCTTACCCTAGTGCTATTTTCCTTGAATTGTTCTTGTATGCTTGTGGATCTCATGTTTGCTACTCTAGTGGATGTGTTATTTGCGCTTGTTTGAGTGATTCTCCTCTTGTGTTCTTGTGTGTTCCTCACTTTTCCCCCCTCCAAGTGTGAAAAGATCCCCTCTAGGGTTTCACCCTACAACAATAGGCCCACACTGGTGGCGGTGGGAGATTGCACCGGTTCCAAGATGGAGGCAAGCATCATGACGAATAAGCCTCGACAGTGTAAAGGCCTCCTTTGGTTCATATATGCATCTCAAATCCTATAGGGAAAGAGATGTCACTTGATGCATGGCCGCATAGGATAGGAATTTTTATACTAAGTCCTCGAAATAGCTTTTTTTCTACTAGGATAGGAATTTTTCTACTAAGTCTGGGCTAATGTTTTTTTTTCTTTGAAATGTGTAGGATTAATTTCTATCCTACATAGGAATAGGAATCAATTCCTAAAGACCAAAGGGCTTGAAAGAAATTTTTTCTACAAAGTTCGCATCCTTTAGAATTTCTATGAACCAAAGGAGGCCTAAGCGACAGAGCTACCTAAAGTCCAAGAGGGC
>NC_041380.1:51875545-51891873 GCF_002162155.2 Triticum dicoccoides | reverse complement strand
TGTGGTGGTAAAGTTGTTGCATTGTGACCATGAGGTCACAGGCTTGAGTCCTGCAAGCAGGAACTATGTGCACCGGTCCGCCCCTTTTCATTTAGGGCACGGAAGCCTTCAAAGGCAGCGGCAAGGAAGAGGCTTGAGTCCTGCAAGCAGGAACTATGTGCATCGGGCCGCCCCTTTTCATTTAGGGCACGGAAGCCTTCAAAGGCAGCGGCAAGGAAGCGCTGAATGGTCGGCATGCTCTTCATGCAGCTAACTTTTAATCACAACAACGGCCAGCACAACTTCGGGTGGCGGCATTGAACTCTTAATTGTGTTGAGCATAAGGCTATGTGTTACCCTAATCGATGTTAACAGTCTACAATGACATGAGCTTTCAAGTAGAGCGTAGAAGCTTTACTTGATTCACTGACTAAATTAAGGCGTGTGCTCAGACATCAAATTTCTTTGGTGTTAGGTTGCTTTCTACTCCCTCCGTTCCTAAATATAAGTCTTTGTAGGGATTCCACTATAGACTACATACGGAGCAAAATGAGTTAATCTACACTCTAAAATGCATCTACATACATCCGTATGTGGTTCATAGTAAAATCTCTACAAAGACTTATATTTAGGAACGGAGGGAGTATACTGCAAACAAAGCTTTCCAGAAATATTTTCCAAAACTTCTGACAACACTCAGGTTCTTGTGTCATAACCAGTATAACTGGATTAACAATCTTTCTCCCATGGGACTTAAACAGGACAACAACCATACAAAACTTGCCAACACTCTCCATGATGCTTGGAAACTGCGCTCGCCACCTACAGCAAACCACGTCTCGAGGATGATGCGGACCTAAGCACTTTTCTTCGAAGATTTCTTGTGGATTTTCTTCTGGGGCTTCAACTTATTCGATCCGGATGATGATGATTGCTTGTCTTTCCTCCTCTTGTTGTCCTTCTTCACCTTGTACATCGTGATTGCCTGGTATCAAAGTTATGTACAGCTGCTGTTAGATGCTGAGCTAGACAAATGGAAAAGGTAACATATAATGAATCCTGGAGGCTTGCCTTGCTGACATCCAACGGCTCCTCAAAGTTCTTGGCCAGCAGACTGTTCAGGATCTTGTCGTTCTGCTGTTTCTCCAGGTTGCCCATTCCTTTCCCTTGTACAACAGGGAGGAACTGCAGAAAAGCAACAGTTAAGCTAACCAAACTATCAAATTACAAAGGTGCTTGGATTTACAGAAGGCAAATAAGTTCACAGGGGAAAAACCTTTCTATTTTTGCCAGCCTTCTTAAGAGGTTTCTCGCCAGGCAACTTTTTGTCAAACTTTCCACCGCTAGCAGTTGCTGCAGAAGCCATACCAGCAACATTCTCGAGATCTTCCTTCTTAGCTTTTCTAGGCAGATCAGCTTTTGTCCCTGTGATGGGCACGGACGTGGCAGCAAGCTGTATGTGACTGCATAATGTTTTTTCAGAAAGCTGTTATATGAGAAAGTCGAGTTGCTAATGTAATGAATAATAAACTAAGTAGTGCATGAGCTATATATATAGATGATACTAGCTACTCCCTCCGTTTCAAATTACTCGTCGTGGTTTTAGTTCAAATTTAAGCTAAAACCACGACAAGTAATTTGGAACGGAGGGAGTAGTAGGAAAGGATTACCTTGGCAGAGCACCAACTTTTGCAGCATTCTTCAAATTTCCAAGTCTGTTCTTTTCTTGTTTATCTACCCTGCCCTTCTTCTCTTCCCTTCTTTGAGCAAAAGGATCAACACCAGGCTCTGTAATAAATCATACTTCGTTAAAAGGGTAACAGAATGACACATATACATTTTAGAACTAATTACATTGCCAATTTAGACTCGAGAGATTCAGTCAGTCATAAATGAAAAGATTACTGGAAAATAAAAATGATAGATGGACTAAATCAGTGTGCAAAGCAGAAGCGTGCAGGTTGTTAGCATTTGTGTCATGGCACATTACTGCAATAGGCACTCGGTGTAAAGCTCGAAACGGTTGCTACTCTTGTTACAAAACAAAATGCTGCTCATTAGATTCAATTAGTCAAAATGCAAAGAGCATTGGAGATTTAAAATGAACACCAGACTAAATCGGCGTAGATACGCAGAGGCATACATGCTGTTAAGCATTTGTGTCACAGCTCATGATGACTGCAATGTGTACTCGGCAGGGAAAAGCTAGAAAAGATTACTACCCTTGCCACAAAAACAAATTCACCGTCCATAGATACAGAAGACGAAGTTGCTCACCATCTGTCAATTTGGCTTCAATGATGGGAACATCTCTGTCATCATTGACACGATCATAGCCGTAAGTCCGCTTCCAGGAATTAGTTTGCTCGTCCCATGCACGCTTGTTCTTCTTGTGCTTGATAATCCCTGCAGGTATGTTCCTACCATATCAAACCCAAGCAAGTACACTTGCAATAAAAACATTCAGCAAGCCAGCAAGAATAACAGGCTCACCTTTCGACTTCGCGAACTGCTCCCACTTGGTAGGGGGCTTCGGCCTCGGCAACTGGTGACAGGAGAGGTAAAGATTATAAACATCTTGCAGTTTGCAAATACATGCATATATTATCATAACAAAAGTTCTGTTCAGCTTAATATCTCGTTTTAAGGATTGGCACAGAGCAGGAATGAGAAATTAGAATCAATACAAGCAATAGTTGAAGCAATATATGCTGGTGGTGGCAGTCGTAGTTCCATGCTAATATGTCATCCTCGCGTCTGTAACCTACACCAATCTACTGGCCGGCAGTAATAATCATTCTCTAAAACAAATCGAGAGCAACATATACTACCGAGCAGAGATGGTATGAGGGGAGAGAGAGAGAGAGGGATGCAGTATGCTCACATGCTTCTCGCGGGGGAGTCGGTTGGTGGGCGGCGGGAGGCGGACGAGGGGGCCGTCGCGGCCCTCGGTGGCCGGCAGCGAGAAGAGGGCGTTGGCGACGGCCTGCGCCAGCTCCGTGGCCTTCCGCAGGCACTCCTCCCGCAGCTCGGCCCTGGAGGACGCGGCGGCGGCGGCGGCGAGGTGGTGCGAAGGGTCGTAGGCCAGGAGGTGGCCCAGGTCCACCTCGAAGTTGGTGGCGGCGGCGGAGGCGGAGGCGGCTGCTTCTTCCGCCGCCATTGCTGCTGCGGCGACTGTACGGGGGGTTGGGGGAGGAGGGGGCGGCGTGGTGGTGCTTGGTTGGGTTTTAGTAGTGAGCTGGGCTGGGCTGCGGGACACGGGCTGGGCTGCTGGGCTGGGTAACTGAATACGCGCTTCTGGGCTATTCTGAGTTGCCGGCCTATGCTGCAGTTTACCTAAGGGCAACCCCTCAAAAAAAAAACCTAAGGGCAGCCCAGACTTTTTTTTTTTGAGATACGGCCCTTAGGCGACTTTATTCATTAATAGACCGTACACAGTCCGAGTGCAAAGCTGCACTTAGGAAAACAGGGGGAGTAAAAAAAAGTCATACTGCTCCTCACAGCAGTAACACCATACCTAGCCAACAAATGAGCTACTTCATTGGCTTCTCTTCCATTGTGCTGAATCTCTACCCCCTGAAAAAGCGAGAGATATGAAGACATCTCTCTGAAGATAGGGCCACTCACCGAGCAGTGTATCCCAGCGTTCCAGTCATTTACTACTGGTTTGCAGTCTGATATGTTCTCCACTCTAGGCCATCCTCTGTCCATGGCTAGCAACATGGCATCTCTGCATCCCATTGCTTCGCACACATATGGATCGGTGAGCCCCTCATAAGAGACATACCTTCCTACCAGAAACTCTCCTTTGTGATTTCTTGCGACTACCGCCGTCCCAGCTCTGCCTCCAGTAGCATCAGTTGCAGCATCCACGTTTAGCTTCACCACACCTTCTACCGGGGGTTTCCACCTTTCTTTGCGCCGCTGTACGGCCGTGTCGTTGGCTGGTATATTCAGAGCTCTCAGGTGCTCCTGAATTAGTTCCATAGACCTAAGCGGCTGGTACTGCCGCTCACCATGAGTATACTTGTTGCGATCGCTCCATATTGCCCACATCACCGAGATTACCACGGCTGCATCCTCCTTTGCAATGAAGCTGGGGTCGAGGAGATCCCTTGTCCAAGTCATAGGTAGCATCGTAGGGAGGGTACAGCCAAAAAACCTGAGAGCCTCTGCCCAGAACACTTGTGCATGGGTGCAGGTAACCAAAGAATGAAACAAGGTCTCGTCCTCGTGTCCACACAACGCACAGATCACATCCTCGCCAATGTGTCTCCTTGCGAGCTCCGCCTTGACAGGTAGGAACCCTTTCATTACCCTCCTCCAGAAGATACGAAATTTGGGTTGAACATTCAGTTTTCAAAGGCACTTACAACTTTCCTCCTCTCCTGATGAGCAGGGCAGCCCAGACTGGGTCACTTGAAGGGCAGTCTTGTCTCAAAAAGAAAAAACTTGAAGGGCAGCCAGAGCCAGTGTCGATATCCATTTGTGATCTAGCCGCCGGCGGCGCCCATGGCAGCCGTGGCCTTCTCTTTTAACAGTACTCATCTAATCTGCCCGGGTTTCGCAGCATTCATTTAGATGTTCCATTCAAAAAATCTAGGCCCTGTTCGAAATCTCTCCACTCCACGGAGTTGTGAAGCTCGGTTTTGCCAGCTCTGTCAAAATGAGCTGAAGTCTGGTCTGCTCCGGGAGCGGAGTTAGAGGAGCGGAGAGGAACCGAACAAGTCGCCGGTGCGATCGGAATCCATCACTGTTATATTTCTGGCCTCTCATGCTTCTTCTCCTCTTATCTTTGTTTCTTGTTAGAGACGACTACAGAACCAAGTGTACAAGGCTACAAGGGTGATTACAGTGCGTGTATTGCATGCTATTCTTGTATGCACGCTGATTATGTCTTACATTTAGTACATATTCTACCTGATATGATATGATATGCTTAGGGGCGTCAAGGTCGGCCAGCGAGACGATCAGGGATAACCTTCATCGTCGATTGTCAGGGGGAAACACGAAACAACCCGGGTCACCGGCTAAGGCCCCTAATTCACCGCTTATGATAAAAGTGGTGGGTGCAAAGCCAGCCAGAAGGTTTGCCTAGAAGCAGCCACCCTTTAGAGAATGCGAGATAGCTCATTGCTCGAGCGCATGAAGATGAACTAGGCTAAGCGTTCTGCCTAAGATGTGATGTGGGATGTCAAAATGCATCGGTAAAGGAGCGGTCCGACTTCGAGGGAAGCAACCGTGTAGCCATTTGACAGAATTGGTTGATCCATGACTGTTAGTTTTGGCATCAGATGATAGCAGCGAGCTCTAACATTCACACCCCCTCCGTCACATGACTTCTGCGTAGCACTGAACTTTCAAACTAGAGACTGTTTTAAGGGCTACTTACTGCGACTACCTGACTTTATTTTGCAGTTCGCATCTTTGCAGGCTCGAGATGGATATTTATGCATAAAATAGAAGGCCATAACTGGAATCATTCAGATGGCAAGTACTCCCTCCGTCCGGAATTACTTGTCATCAAAATGGATGAAAATGGATGTATCTAAAACTAAAATACATCTAGATACATCCATTTGAATGACAAGTATTTCCGGACGGAGGGAGTACAGGATAATGAAACATCAAGGTGGTCTCTTTCAACATACAGTAACAAACATAGGCATGCAGGCAGCCAAACAAAAGCGGCTGCTCCAGGATCTGATGACACCACAATCCACAGAAGGTTCTCTCTCTATCAACTAACTGCAAACAAGAAGGGACAGATATCCATCTACCATGCCATTCCATTCCATCCATCATCCTAGTAACCCTAGAAGCTCAGCTACAGATTTCTACCACTCATCATCAGCAACCTCTACTAGACCACTACTCTGATCACTGACCAGCTCTGGCTGAACCTGGTTCTCATCTTGCTGCTACTCTTACCTCACCTCGGTTGAACGGTCTCATGGGCTTCTTCACTTGGGGCCCTTCTTCCACAGCCCGCTCATCCTCCGCAGCACGCCGCTGTTGCGCCGCTTCGGGGACTCATCGTCCGAGAACGGCGACCCCATCAGCTTCCCGCCGATGGACCCGTTGTACTCCGTGTCCAGCGACCCGGTCCTCTCCACCATCCGGCCGCCATTGTTGCCACCACCGCCCGCGAGCGCGGCGGCAGCGGCCTCCGCGGCCTTGCGCCACTGGTCGGACTGCACGCGCAGCCGGCGCAGCTCCGCGTCGGCCTCCGCGCTCGCCGCCTGCGCGGCGTCCAGCTGCTCCGAGGCCCGGGCGGCGCGCCGGCTGCTCTTGTCGGCCTCCTCCGTCACGTACCCGAGCCGCATCCGCACGTCCTGCTCCGCCGCCTTGGCCAGCTCCAGCTCCGCCACCGCCGCCTCGTACCGCTGCTGCACGTCGGCCTCCTTCCTGCCCGCCTCCGACTTGAGGGTCTCGTTCTCCTCCGCCAGGCTCTGCAGCGCGTTCTCCTTGTCCATCATGTTCGCCTTGAGCTCCGCGATGTCTGTGCTCGACTTCATCAGCTTCGCCTCCAGCTCCGGCTGCATTTCACTCAGCCCGTCTGACCTGTGAAGGTCCTCCTGCGCCTTGGCTGTCAGTGCTGCCTGCGCTGACATGAGCTCGTCGTTCTTGCTCTTCAGCTTGAGCTCAATATCACAGACTTGGCGTGTGCACTCGGACTTCACATTCTCCAGCATCTCATAGACGGTCTTTGTCTCGAAGGTCATCCGAGTTTGCTCCTCCTGGTACCTCATCTCAGCCACCTCAAGCGCCATCCGCAAGTGCTCAATCTCTGGGTCAGGACTTCCACAGCTTCCATTGACGTCACTGGTGGGATGCACGCTCTTTTTCAGAACTTCAGTCAATGGACTGCCAAAGCCACCATTGGCATTGCCTGCCTGTGCCTCATTCAGAATTTCATTACCTGCAGCCTGCGCTTTCTTCAGATCTTCCTCAAGCGATGCTACCCGAGCTTTAGACTCACTGAGTTCTATGTCCTTTGACCTCAGGCATTCCTGCAACCGGACACCCTCAGCTAGGAGTGTGTCAATGGTGGCCTTTGCGGTCTCAAGCTGCAGCTTGGCCTCAGTTGCCATGGCATTCGCATCAGCTGCAGCCTTGTCACTTTCACTGACATTTACTTTCAGGGCTTCAATCGTTGCAAGCCTGAGCTCCATCTCCTGCTTCAGCCCCTCGAGCTCAGAGTCCGCATGCTCACATTGCTTGGCACGGGCTGTATCGGATTGCACCGTCGCCTCCAGCTGCAACTTCAGCCTCTGGATCTCAGACAAGGCCGAGCTGAGTGCAGCGGCATCCACCGACTGCTGTTTCTGCAATGCCTCAAGCTCGGCCTGCCAGGTGCGGTCACGCTCCTGCTGGATCTTGCGCAGCTCCTGGAGACGGGATTCCTCTGCTGCTGAGAGCTCGACAAGCTGGCACTGCGACTCCTCCAGCTTCGACGATGCATCCTGCCCCTGCTTCTTTGCTTCATCGGCCTCCTGCTGTGCTTGGCGCCTTCGTGCCTCTGATGCGCTCAGCTGTTCCTTGGTCTTCTTCAGCTCATCTTGGAGCTGGTTGACCTTAGACTCCAGCTCAGTTAGCCTACTTGGGCGCTTCTTCTGAAAAATGAATGCAGAGGTATTAATTAAGCAATATAAATGAAACTTGCTGCAAAAGATTCTGCGTTTTCCAGTGCTGAACTGATTATAGATGCTAAAGCCTATCATCATACTACTTCCAGGATAGCTACTTGAGGGTGTGTTGGAATGTACATGGCTTTTTGAGAAATGGAAGTTCAGTTCTTGTAAAATACATTGAAAGGGGTACTTTGGAATGTCGACTGTTTTTGAACTGAACAGAAAGCAGCAAATTTAAATCCACTGAGGGCAATCAGCAACGCAACGACTGCCAAACAAGTAACTTTCTACCTCCGTAACTGGGCTCCGTGGTGAACGGCGCTCAATGACCTTTGGGCTCCTCTCTGTAGGTGTTCTTGTCGGTGTGATCCCTGCGGAGTCAGTTTCATTCCCTCCAGTTTTAGCCACACGAGACGACCGCGGAGTTGCTGGAGACGTCCTCTGCGGAGCATCTGAAGAGCCATTCCTACTGAACACAGAACGACAAAAAAAAACTTAGTATAAAGTACATATCTAATGCTAGTATCTGTACAAGAAAGATGAACAGAGCATAATATTAATTGCTAGTATATATGCTCAGCAGCTTTGCGTTCCAGTTTGGTTATTTATTTCAAACCAAATTGACAACATTCACTTGCAATAGAAAAAAGGTCTATTTCTACAGTGCTGTTAATATGCTACTATCATACAACTATCTTATTGGCTTGACAGAGATAAGATACTACAAATCGTACAACCATCTTAGTGGCTTGAAAAAGATAAAGAAAGAAAAGGCCTAGTCAACACAAGATCTGTAAATATTAGTATTTCACTATGCAGAAGTAAATGGCTATTTTGACCTGCACTGGTCCCAGTACATTACACACATTTAATACTACAAACGATATTGCCATCATTTGGGTACTGCTGTCCACCGAGGTGGTGGACACTGGCTCAGAGACGCACATGCGTGTGTAGAAAGGACTACAGATGCGCTTGGCAAACAAACACATGCACAAAAGGAAGGAAGGAAGGAAGGAAGAAACACATGGAAGCTACCTGGTTTTTGAGTTCTGCATGATGAGATCCCTCACCAGATCCTTGCGCACTCACTCAACTTCTGCAAGAATCACTACAGAAAGTAAACACATGATTGCTAATTAGCTTGAAGTAACTACAGTGTAAGGTCATAAGAAATCACAGGATGCAGATTACTAGCAGTGCAAAGTTCAAAAACCCACATCAAAGTTAAAATGCCAAGAAAAATGACATAGGGACTAATTAACCTGACATAGTTACAGTTCATGAAAGCTGAAGAAGAAGTGGTGCTATTCATTCCTCTTTACATCTAAATTAAAAATGTGCAGCCTCACACGCCCTATAGCCTCAGGCAGAGGTAACAAACAGTGCACCAGGCTGCACTGCACACAAGGACTGAGGTTGGCCCAATCCAAGGAGCCGTCAGGTTGAAGGAATCCAGCAAACAGCCGCAAACCTACTCCCACTACAAAACCTAAAATATTGCAGACATGGCAAACCACCCTTGATTCATGCAACCGGCACAGTGAGCACCCAAGGGCTGGAATGGGCATCCTTTCCTGCTTTCCAGGGTGGGGAACAATAATGTGAGCCAGCCTGCCTGCCTGCCTGCCTTTCATGGAAGGGAGTAAAGAAATGGTGGTGAAAAATTTCAGAGGGGGAGAGGCTGCGGTAACTTGCACAGTTACAGAGAATGGTGGTAATGAGGCCGTTATTATTATGAATCTGTCCCCAATGGGCGTAGGCTAGTAGTAGATCCTGCTGCTGCAGGTTGAGTGGAGTGGAGGAATGCATTGATGGGGAAGAACAGGTGCAGGAGGGGGTAGGAGGATAAGCATTTGCTGAAAAGGATGATTGGCATTGAAGCACTGTGCGGATTTGTAGTAGTGGTAGAAACTCGCAGTGGATTAATAGCGGATTAGGGCACGGATGTTGTACATTGTACACAAGGAGTAACAGTACTGGGAGGGCCATTTATTCGTGGGTTTGTACTACCCAGCAAGAACAAGGAAAGGTTGGGGCTCAAGAGATTCAGAAAGGAGAAGAACTTGCTCCAAAGAAGAACACATGAAAGATATCAAAGCATCTAATAAAATGTAAACAAGCTGCAAAGTAGGGATGGTGAAAAAAGCAGGAGCTTTTCTTGAACTTGGGCACTAATAGCTGCTCCTGCTCGACAAACCATGGAGGAAACGGTCCCTCGGCCTCTCTCCCCCCATCTTACTCCTACATTCACCGAATCATCAAGAGAAACAAATCTCTTCTTCTTCTTCTTCTTCTTCTTCTCCCCCCTCTTTCCTCACGGAACAAACAGATGCTATATCCAAGAACATGCAGTGGTTTCTGGGAGAGCGGATCGAAGGCACGCCATTGCAGCAGGGCAGGGAGGAAAAATCTCTTACCTCTTCTTCCTTTCACCCTCTATCTCTCTCCTCCGGGCCTTCCTTGCTGTTCTTGTTCTTCTGCTTCTCACTCCTCTCTTTCCACTGCCCCTGTCTGCTACTGCTAGTGTGTGACTGCGTGCGCCGAGCCGAGCGTCTTCTCTTCTCTCGGGTCTGCCATCCCACTCCACGCTCGCTCCCCTTTCGCTCGCTCCGATGGGGGCGGATCTCCTGCGCCCGCTGCGCCTGTGGCCCCGCGCGTGTCCCTTCCGGGGCGTGCGGCGTCGCGGGCCCACCCGTCGGTGCCCCGCCGCGCCGGGCCGTCCGTTCCATCCCTGGTCTCGAGGAGAGAGGAGCGGTCTCTTCTCGTCTCGTCGCCTACCGAGATGGGTGACCTGACGTACTGGCTGGTGGGGTCCGCTTATAGGTGGGCCCGGTTGGTCAGCGTGGTGGATGTGGGGGCGAGGAGGCGTGGCTGGGGGTGGGGGTGGGGGAGTCCCGACGAGCGCTGCGCTGGTGAGTCAAACGGGCATCGCGCCTCTGACCCGGCGTCCATCATCACACAGGAGAAAGGTGAGCTTCGTAGATATTTTTCTTGTTCGTTTGGAATTGGAAAAGGCATGGTAGCACTGCCGAGTTTCCATGTGTTTACTAGGAATTTTATATGAATAGAAAAATCATAGGAAGTGAGATGACATGCATCTTAATTCCTATAGAGAAAGAGATGCCATTTGATGCATAGGATAGGAATTTTTCCATTAAGTCTAGGTTAATGTTTTTTTTCAACCAAAATGTGAAGGATTTATTCCTATCCTACAAGGGAATAGAAATTCATTCCTACAAACCAAAGTGCTTCAAAGGAATTTTTCCTTTGCAAATCCTATCCTATAGAATTTCTATGAAATTCCTACAAACCAAAGGAGGCCTAAATCAAGAGATAAAAGAAGGATGTTCCTACAAGGCTTCACAGAGTTCAGTGATTCTCGGCCGTTGGATCGTTTCTCTTGATGTGTTCTCGTCCGTCCGATCGAGATCTGGAGAAGTCTGGGCCGTTGGATCTGGGATTGACACTGCTGAAATGAATAGTAATGGCAACAAAATGTAAATATCGTGCCCCCACCGGGGCATTTCGGTCATTTCGCCTAGGGGGGGTATAAAAGGGGGGCGCTCTGGCGGAGACCTAGCCGCCTCCTCCCTTGCTTGCTCCTGCAGCCGCCTCCCTCCCTCCCTCCCACGTAGCCGCCTCCCTCCTCCCTCGCTCGCTCCTCATCCGGCGACGGCGACGGCGACTCCCGCGCTCGCGTTCTTCCTTTCCCAACACGCCACCGCGTGGCCCCGCACGCCTAAGCGGCTCCCACCAACCACGGCGACGGCGGCAGCGGCCACGGGGGAGGGCGGCGGATCAGCGGCGCCGGCGACGGATCAGCGGCGCCGGCGATGGCGTCCGTGGCGGCGGTGGATTCCTGCCGTCCACTCGATCCCGTGCTCGATCTCCTAGCCCCTCCTCTCCTGCGCTCGTTTCCCTGCTGCCTCTCTCATGCCATCGCCGCCCCATCTCCTCTCGCACTTCCTGTCGCCGGCCTCGAGCTGTAGAGATGCGCCAGTGCTCGATCCGAGCAGCGCGGTCCCTTGCTCGTGCCAGGGGTGCCCCTCCTCCTCGGTCCTCGTCTGTTGCTCTGCTTTCCGAGCACAGGCTGCCACAGCCACTCGGTGCCGCGGCTGCGCCATAGCTCGGGCCGCAAGCACACCGCACCATGGTGCTCCACCTCTGTTGCACTCGTCGATCCGTAGGTATGTCACTATTCTGTTCCGCTTTGGTTATTGGCTGCTGCTAATCTTTATTTTTTTCATCTTTTTTTCATCCAGATTGGTCCACGGTTCATGGCCTTCTGGTCAATCCCCTGGTCAGTGACTCCTTCGATTTGTGCGTGCACATCATCTATTAGCAGCCTCGTCCATCTTCGTTCACGGATCTGTGGGTCAACCCCTCTTCTCCTCCTTTCCCCTCCTATTCTTTCCAGACCTAGGTGTAGGATTATATGGCAGTATGCATTTTTTGCCTCGCTCTGTTCTGCTTGTAGATCATGTCCTTTCTGTTAAAGGCCAAAAGTATTTTTGTCTTTGTGCATTGGATGTTTGTCGTTTCCTTCCTTCACTACTTGTTTTTAGTGGAGCCTAGATATATGCCTTTTGTTCCTTGTCTGGATCTTTGTAGGGCTATGATTGTTGGTCCTTTCACCTTTGTGCATGGAATGTTGGTTATTTTGTTCCTTTGCTTGTTTTATTTATTGTTTCTTTGTACTGTGCTCCTATGATTCAACAATAACCGAGGCAAGGGTGTGATGATCTGAGTTTCCAAATATTGAATTGCAATTATGGTTTAATTGATGTTTGCATTAGTGAGGAGCATGGGTGGTCACACAAGCAGAATGGCCACACAAGGTGTTTTTCTCAATCAGATCACATGCATCTCTTAAAGATAACACCATAGCAAGTATGATTTACAGATTGTTAGATATTATCGGTCTATGCATCGTGTGTTTGTAGTGTTCCTAAATCTAGATATGTTGTTTACATATGTGCTGATTTATGTGACTAAATAGACTAGCAGTTTTGTCAATGGTTCTAAATACTTGCAGCCAGGAAATACCAGTCCCCATACTGGAAGGCTTGTCTATTTTATGTCTTGAGTTGAAAGAATTATTGCCAATTCTGTCAAACATATCTATTAAAATAGTGCTTCTCTTCATATAGTAGAAAAATTATATGAGAAGCTAATGCAACTACTAAAGGTAACAGAGAGGAGAAGAGAAAAGCTTTGCTATGGGATGACATCTTTTTGTTAGGCACATGAATTCTTATTCTGAACAAGTTTAAAATTTGACATGGCGCCGGTTTGTAGGTGCTTTTTCTATATGTATAGATCAGATGCTTTCTACACACTCTTGCTCTTCATAGATCATCTATTTGTCAGCCTATCACTTTATGAGTTTCAAATAACAACCTAGGTCTTGCAGAATGCAACTAGATGAATTTTAGGCCTATGCTCACTCGCCGTTTGTTGTAGGTGTTCTCTCATTGTCGTACTACTGGCCACCTCTCCTCTCCATGGCACTCAATTATGTGACATGAGCCTGTTTTGTGTCAAGCACGGCTATCCCAATGGTGTAGCTGTCGTTGTACAGAGTTGTACTTCCTTGCTGGAAACCTTTCCAATTCAGGTATACCACCTCCCTCCCGTCTTTTTCGTTCTTTTATGCGATTCATGATTTATGGACGTGTGATGTGGAATGTCTTTAATGGTAAATTTTTGGATCGTTGTTTTATGGTCGATACAGCTGCAAAAGCAGATATGCAAATTTGAGACCAATGATACTGTGCTTACTAAAAATAACAACTCTGATAATTGCACAGACGATAGGTCTGAAACTTTTATTTACATATTTACCTTCATTTTTTCTGATAAGAGTATCCTCAAAGTATGGCAACTATTCACTTACTTAATTGTTGTTGGCCTTTTCTTCCTTTACTTGTACTCATCGAAACCTTTCCCTTTTGTTCGTAGTGGTGTCAGCTATGAACTGGAGAGAGGTGTTTAGACTCCCTAAGATGGTATATGTCGTTGAGGAGACGTGATCTCCGAGCAGCCCTTCTCATAGCTCGCAGTACAGGTCGATGCCAAATTCAACTTCCAGGAGGCTTTTTGTGCTGTGGCTGCAGGTTCGTGTTATCGGGGGAAAATATCTTTTGTTTGTTTCTTATATTGTTGATGTGGGTGAGTTGATTTCTACCTGATTTGTTCCTTTCCATCTTGATCTGTGTAGCGTTAAGCATTTGAATGGAGCACATATAGGCATGCCCCGGTTCATCTTAGGTGAGTGTGGATCTTACATTGTTTTGTTTTACTAGATGTTTATTCGCCTGTTGTGATGGCATATCTGATTGTTTATATTGTTTGACATGTATTCCGTGCACAGAGTCACTTGGTTGTTTGATGCGTTTGTGCTCGTCGGCGGGACAGTGCAAGGCGCAACTCCGACGCGGTTCCTCGTCGGTTGGACGGCGTTCAGGCGCAACCCCGGCGCGCACTGAGTATTGCCTTGGCTATAACCTCCCTCGGTGAGCTCCATCTTCCTTCTGCTCCTCTGCTTCGGCTACTGTATGGGACATGGTCATGGCAATATTGATGTGGTGCTCGTCTGGTTGATGCTCTATGCCCTACTCATGCATCGGTTCCTACCTGAGCTCTGTAGTTGTGGATCCATGCTATCTTAGGGTTTGCAGGCTGCTTTTCATGTTTAGTTGCTATCATAGGAGCTCATTTGATGCTCTAGTTTACATGTGGATGCCCTGGTCCTATAGCTATGCTCCTGGATTTGCTAGATTGATCAGTGGCGTTCGTGCTAGGGCGATAATGATTAATCGTGGCTAAAATAAGTGTTCCTTTGAGTAGTCGAGGCACCTGTGGGTATCAAGTTGGATCCTCCCTCTTGTCTCTAGAATCCTTTTTGATCCTGTGATACTTGTTGTTGTCCTTGGATGGTCATTCTTGTTGAGTGATAACTAGGGCAGCTCCACTATATAAACAGATTGATCTGGTGATAAGAGATGACGTGGGTAGGTTATATGATCGAGGAAAGGTGAATCTGAGCCCACTATGCAATGGACCCTAAACCATTTTTTTTGTTTTTAAAGGTGTTGCTTATTTATGCTCAAGTGGTGTTCGTGCTAGGGCGATGATGATTACCATGGCTGAAATTAGTGTGCCTTTGAGCAATCGAGGCACCTGTGGGTATCAAGTTGGATCCTCCCTCTTGTCTCAAGAATCCTTTTTGATCCTGTGATGCTTGTTGTTGTCCTTGGATGGTCATTCTTGTTGAGTGATAACCAGGGCAGCTATACTGTATGAACAGATTGATCTGGTGATAAGAGATGACGGGGGTAGGTTATATGATCGAGGAAAGGCGAATCTGAGCCCACTATGCAATGAACCCTGAAACCTTTCTTCTAGAAACATGAAACAGATCGAAACCTGAGCGTTCTCCGCGATTAGAGCACTCTGGTCGTCTGATCATTTTCCTGATGTGTTTTCGGGCGTCGGATCTCGGGCTCGGCTCATGTGAGGCGTCAGATATTTACCAGATCGTTATGAGCCGTCGAATAAAATTCCAATGGCAACAAAATGGGCGATGATGATTACCTTGGCTGAAAGTAGTGTGCCTTTGAGCAATCGAGGCACCTGTGGGTATCAAGTTGGATCCTCCCTCTTGTCTCTAGAATCCTTTTTGATCCTGTGATGCTTGTTGCTGTCCTTGGATGGTCATTCTTGTTGAGTGATAACCAGGGCAGCTGTAACGCCCTCGATGCGGCTATATCTCCTACGTGTCGAGGCACGACTTAGAGGCATAACCGCATTGAAAGCAATGTCGCAAGTTAGGCAATCTTCACAACATCCCATGTAATATATAGATAATAAAAGGGGAGATACATAGTTGGCTTACACTCGCCACGCCAATCAAAGTACATAAATATCATTACATCAACCAAACACTCATGGCCTGACTACGGTGCCAAAATAAAAGATAAACCCAACATACGACACGGTCCCGATCGCCCAAACTAGGCACCACTACTGATCATCAGGGAAAGACACATAGTAACGGCGTGAGTCCTCGTCGAACTCCCACTTGAGCTCAAGCGCATCATCTGGAACAGAGTCATCAGGCCCTGCATCTGGGTTGGAAGTAATCTGTGAGCCACAGGGACTCAGCAATCTTGCACCCTCGCGATCAAGACTATTTAAGCTTATAGGTAAGACAAGGTAAATATGTGGAGCTGCAGCAAGCGACTAGCATATATGGTGGCTAACCTGTTCGCAAAGAGAGCGAGAAGAGAAGGCAAAGAGCGAACGAATAACTAGAGGACAACCTGCGACAAGCATTACTCCAACACCGTGTTCACTTCCCGGACTCCCGCCGAGAAGAGACCATCACGTAACTCACACAGTAGATTCATTTTAATTAAGTTAAGGTTCAAGTTATCTACAACCGGACATTAACAAATTCCCATCTGCCCATAACCGTGGGCACGGCTTTCGAAAGTTCAAATCCCTGCAGGGGAGTCCCAACTTAGCCCATGACAAGCTCTCACGGTCAACGAAGGAATAGACCTTCTCCCGAGACATTCCGATCAGACTCGGTATCCCGGTTCTACAAGACACTTCGACAAGTTAAAACAAATCCAGCAACACCGCCCGAATGTGCCGACAAATCCCGATAGGAGCTGCACATATCTCGTTCTCAGGGCACACTCAGAT
>NC_041380.1:51856270-51875294 GCF_002162155.2 Triticum dicoccoides | reverse complement strand
ATAAGATGACCCTCGTGCTCCGGAAACCCAAGAGAAAAAGAGGCTAGGTGGAAAATGGTAAAACCAAGGTTGGGCATTGCTGGAAAAGCTTTAATCAAGGCAAACTATCAAGGGTTTCCCATTATCACCCAACCGCGCAAGGAACGCAAAATCCGGGAACATAACACCGATATGACGGAAACTAGGACGGCAAGAGTGGAACAAAATGCTAGGCGAGAGGCCGAACCTTCCACCCTTTACCGAGTATATAGATGCATTAAGATAACAAGATAATATAATGATATCCCGACAAGTAAATAGTGTTCCAACAAGGAACGGTCTCCAATCTTCACCTGCAACTAGCAACGCTATAAGAGGGGCTGAGCAAAGCGGTAACATAGCCAATCAACGGTTTGCTAGGACATGGTGGGTTAGAGGTTTGACATGGCAAATAGGGAGGCATGATAAGCAAGTGGTAGGCATCATAGCATAGGCATAGCAAAAGAGCGAGCATCTAGCAAAGCAAAGATAGTAGTGATTTCGAGGGTATGATCATCTTGCCTACAAAGTTGTCAGAGTTGACTGGATCCTCGAAAGCAAACTCAATGGGCTCCTCGTTAGCGAACTCGTCTCCTGGCTCTACCCAAACAAGACAAACAAGCAACAAGGACACAATCAACCACGTGCAAAGCTCAAACAACATGATGCAAACATGGTATGCTATGCGGGATGCGATATGTGATGCATATGCAAGACTTAACAAGGAATGAATGAACCTGGCCTCAACTTGGAAATCCAAGTGTTCCACTGGAAAGGTGAGATGAAATCGCTTGAAAACGATATAAAGAACGCCGGAATCGGAGTTACGGTTTGGAAATGGCAAGCAATTCAAATATGGCACCGGTCTGCGATATACAGCAAGTAGCCATCTAAATGCAACAAGATGAACATGCTACAGCACTCAAACATGGCAACAAAATACATGGTAGGGATCCATACATGATGCTTAACAAAATATGAACACTGAGCTACGGCCAATTCATCCATTAACAGGTTCAAATAAGCATGGCAAAAATGCATTTGGCAAACAGATTTCAGACTTAGTGAAATTAACACTTGTCTGGAATTTCAGATCAGATAGCACACTTTGGAGCATGAAAACTATATTCTACAGGACCTGAACATGGCAAAGTAAAGCATGGCATGGAGCTACTCAAAGAGCTTAACAAAAGTCCCTTAGTGACCTTGAGCCAAAAGGGATCAGAAAATATAATTGCAAGCATGTGAACATGGCAAAAACATAATCAGTTCTCAGACTTAGTGAAAAACTAGAGCATGCAAAAACAGATATCAAGTAGGCATGTTTACGAGCTCGATGCACTCACTACAGAGCAAGTCATGACAATCTAAGCATACACCCATCAAGAATACACATTATACAAGCTAGACATGGCAAGAACAATAATATAGCATGCACGGATCAATTACAACATCCTCGGCAAAATCGCTAACAAGCAGACAATCTGCCCAGATTCATGAAATAGCAAAAGTAGAGCTCAATTGACTCAAGCTAGGGTGCTCCATAGTTGCAAACAAAGACATGGATGGATAGAGCACTACAAGATTAACAAAACATCCTTACTGATCATCCTCAAAAGAGGCACGGATCACTAGGAAACAACATGAACATATGGCATATTGAGATAAACAGATCAAGGACTTAGTGGAAATGCTAAGTCCCTGAAATCAGTATTAATGAACGCACCACTTTGCAAGCTTGTGCTAGTCACCACACACATCAAAACAATACATGGGTTGCACCTCTGGATATATGGCAAAACATATAACAAAACACATGTACAGCTCAGGGGCATTTCATGCACACACTAATCATGGCAAAAATGACAAATGTCTAATTGGAGCAGCAGATCTGACAATTGTCTCAAATAGCATTCTTCCAACAACATTTCGGGCATCAAGATGAACTCAAATGAAAATGATGCAATGAGATGAAATGATGTGCTCTCTGAGACGAACATTTTGATATGCTATATGCCCAAAACGGAGTTACGGATGAGGAGATACAACATGATGAACATAGCGAAAAAAATAAAGGAGAGGGTTCGCTGGGATATAAGGATCTGAGATCTAGGGTTCGCTGGGTCCGCGAACCGAGGCGGCGGCGCACGCACTCCGACGAGGAAGGTGGTGGCCGGGGTCGGCGAGGGATGGCCGGATTGGGCCGGTCCCTGCCCGGATCCGGCCGGAGGGGCCGCCGGCGACGGCGGGGAGAGGCGGCGGAGGTGCGGCGGAGGCGAGGCAGGGGCGGCGAGGTGGCGATGTGGCAACGAAGAGCTTGCCACGGCGGAGCTTCCGCTGGCCGGCGACGAGTCGGCGGCGGCGGAGGACGGCGTCAGGCGGCGGAGCCGAAGGCGGGTGCGGGCGGCGCATCATCGGGCCGGGAGGGCCTCCCGCGGGCCCTACGGGCCGGTAAAGTGGGCGCGGGCGGCGGACAAACCGGAGAGCACCACGTGGCGGCGGCGGGCAGACCGGACACGTCCGTCGGCGGTGATTTTGTCCGGCAGCGGTGGATGCAAGGTGGATCTAGGGTTTCGGGGAAGGGGAAATGGGAATTTCGGAGGGGGTGTATTTATAGGCATAGAGGGAGCTAGGAGAGTCCAAATGAGGTGCGGTTTTCGGTCACGCGATCGTGATCGAACTCTCTAGATGATGGAGAGGGTTTTGGTGGGTTTTGGCCCAAATTGGAGGGGTGTTGGGCTGCAACACACACGAGGCCTTTTCGGTCCCTCGGTTAACCGTTGGAGCATCAAACGAAGTCCAAATGGTACGAAACTTGACAGGCGGTCTACCGTTAGTAAATCAAGGACACTTGGCAAGTCTCGGTCCAATCCGGAAATGTTTAATCCCCACACACGAAAGAAAGGTAGAAATGACCACCGGAGGAGAACGGAGCGCCGGAATGCAAAACGGACAACGGGGAAAAAGCTCGGATGCATGAGACGAACACGTGTGCAAATGCAATGCACATGATGACATGATATGAGATGCATGACAACGACAATAACACATGGAGACAAGAACCCGAACCCGAGAAAATAAAATAACTTAAGGCCGGAAATGACAAGAGTTGGAGTACATATTGGGTAAATCATATCCATGGTGTTACAACACTCCACCACTACGAGAGGATCTCGTCCCGAGATCTAAGACTGAAAGAACGTCGGGTACTCAGAACGGAGGTGATCCTCGCGTTCCCAGGTGGCTTCACGGTCGGAATGGTGTGACCACTTGACTTTGAGGAATTTGATTGACTTGTTGCGAGTCTTGCATTCAGTCTCTTCAAGAATAGCAACGGGGTGCTCATGATAAGAGAGATCTTCTTGGAGCTCAGTGTCCTCGAAGTTGACGGTGCGGTCAGGAGTCTTGAAGCACTTTCGAAGCTGAGAGACATGGAACACGTCATGCACATTTGCAAAGTTTGAAGGAAGCTCGAGTTGATAGGCGAGATCGCCTCTCTTGCTGACGATCTTGAAAGGTCCCACGTATCTAGGGGCAAGCTTCCCTTTGATACCGAAGCGGCGAGTACCTTTCATTAGAGAGACACGGAGGTAAACATGATCTCCGATCTCAAAAGCCAAATCATGGTGCTTACTATCATAGTAGCTCTTCTGGCGGGATTGGGCTGCTTTGAGGTTATCTCGAATGACTTTGCACATTTCCTCTGCCTTTGTGATTAAGTCATTTCCCAGAAGTTGACGTTCACCGGTTTCAGACCAGTTGAGACGGGTACGGCACTTCCTGCCATACAGAATTTCGAATGGGGCCTTGCCCGAACTTGCTTGAAAACTGTTGTTGTAGGAGAATTCAGCATAAGGAAGACAATCCTCGCACTTCATGCCGAAGGAGATCACACAAGCCCTGAGCATATCTTCAAGAATTTGGTTGACACGCTCGACTTGACCGCTAGATTGAGGATGGAAAGCTGTGCTGAAGCGGATGTTGGTGCCCATGGCCTTCTGAAAAGAATCCCAAAACTTGGAGGTAAAGATGCTACCACGGTCTGAAGAGATCACTTGTGGAATACCATGCAGAGAGACAATTCGAGAGGTATAGAGTTCCACCAATTGAGCTGCAGTGATAGACTCTTTGATAGGCAGAAAGTGAGCCACTTTAGTGAGTTTGTCGATGACAACGAATATAGCATCATTGCCACGTTTGGACTTTGGAAACCCAGTCACGAAGTCCATCTCAATGTGGTCAAACTTCCATTCTGGAATGGCAAGAGGTTGGAGGAGACCAGCTGGCCTTTGGTGTTCTGCCTTCACTCACTACTAGAAAAAGGGCTATAGATGGGATTGACACTAATGGCGCACCAGACAAGCGGTGCGCCATTAGTATATACTAATGGCGCACCACCTTATGATACGCCATTAAAGTTGAAACTACTAATGGCACACCTGGCCCAGGGTGCGCCATTAGTATCAAATTTTTTTTGAACTAGTGCGCCTGTCCAAACATACTAATGGCGCATCCAGACACAGTGCGCCATTACTAGTTGTAACTAGTAATGACGCACCTGTCGAAAAGTGCGCCACTAATGTTGTTTTTTTATTATATTTTTTAATCTTTTTTTTGCAAAACTACTAATGGCGCACTGTTCCGCCGTGCGCCAGTACTAGTTTTAATTAGTAATGGCGCACCAGTAAGAGATGCGCCATTGCTATCTATACGTATGGCGCACCCCTACCAGTGCGCCATTGCTATCACCCCTTATCCCCTCCCTCTTGTCACGTTCTCTCCCACCCACCTCCCTCGACTTTGATTTAGATCAGGAAGCCCCGGCCGCCCGCCTCTTCCTCTCCCTCCTGACCACGGCGAGCTCCCTTCCCCCTCCCTCAGACCAGATCCAGGGCATGGAGCCGTGGTGAGCTCCTTCCCCAATCCTCCTCACCGGATCCAAAGGAGAGCAGGTGACCACGTCCTCCGGCGACGGCGTTGCTCCGGGGTGTGGAGGCCGCCGAGCTGCAGGAGGAGGAGCTCCCCGCCACCCCAAGGCCCTAGATCCAGCCGCCACGGACAAGGAGCCCGCGGCCATGGCGACCTAGCAGGCACCACAGGAGGAGGCCGGCCATGGCGACACCGGATCTGGCAGCCACGGTCGCCAGAGTCGTCGACCTGGCTGGGCCGTGACAGAGGTCGCCTCGGTCCTCACCATCGGGAGAGGAAGGCCTATGTTTCTGCTGCTCCGCTCTTCCCCTGCTCCTCCTCAAGGTCATCTTCTCATCTTCGATTTTGATTCCCTCCTCTCCCCTTGCCATCCTCTACCTGCTCTTCTTCCCTTCCCTTCTCTTATCTAATGGTCCTCCCGTTCCTCACGCAGGCAGGCAGGCAGGAGCACGCCTCACACACACCCAACATCCGTCGAGCAAGAGAAGCGCTTCTCTTCTGCTGGCCACGAGTTTGGCCAACACAAGGCACCTCTGCCTGCTCCGGTGCGCCGCACCTTCATCCCTCGGTTCCGCTGCCATGTGAGGTGAGCCGCACCTCCTCCTCTGCTCCCTTAGCCCACGGCCATTGAGCCGTGAAAATATCAGTGCTTTATGTGTGCCCATGCCAAACTTAATTTGTTACACAAGAGTTGGAGCTGCTGTTAAACAAAGGATGGATTGGATACACGAACTCTACTGCTGGCACCAGGGCTATTTAATTTGTTACCTATTCTATAGATGCAACTCTGCACTTGTTTGCATCAGCCACCGTACTATTGTATTCTTTATACCCACCCAATATTTCTTAGTCTGCTTCATTCAACACATGTATGTACAGTGGTCTCCTCTACTATGCTGTACAATTATCGTGTGGGTCAGAAATGTTACAAAATGAAGCTCTGTTTGTTTGACAGGAAATCTTTCATTTTCTGTCAACACTTATTTTTCTATAATATATTGCATACATGAAACCTTGTCCGTTCCACCCAGCCGCACGTAGCCTCTTTCGGTCGTGACGCTATAAAAACTTTCCTTTATGTATGTTTACCTTTCTTTCTACTATGGATGCTAGTCCTTCTCTTACTTATGCAAGGAACAAAAATACCATCCAGACCCTAATCAACAGTCCTAGGGTGTAAATAAGCTTGCATCTTTTCAAACGAATAAGTATACATCAAACTTTTATTGTGTTATTATGCTGCCCATCGAGCCCTGCCATGGGCTATGCCGGCCATCGACCCCATGGTGATGTTTCGAACCTGTGATGGTGCTCTTCTAGTTCCAGCCGCCACAGTGTTTTTTTCTCTTATTATACGTCTTTGCTGCTTAAGCCCCTTTTCCTACTCCATGATACTGCAGTAGAAGTGCTTTGTAATGAGCGGTCCATGTTCTTTTTGTCTGATAGGACCGCCTCTGCTTGTGAGAATTTTTAACTTGTGCCAAATGCAATAAATAAATAAATGCTTGTGTAATGTCTGTTGCTGCTGTGTATGGTAGAATTTTAAGCATGCAATTGTTTTCTACTCCCTCCATTCCATAGTTCTCTTCATGGTTTTAGTTAAAAAACCACGACTGGAATTATGGAACGGGGGGAGTAGCACTTTGATAGAATAGGTTCTATCATTTCCTCGGAATCAATCTTCTTTATGCTACTATTTCGGTTTCCTCAAATAGCCAGGTGCTCGTATGAGATGCCCAACATCACCAGCGACTCCCTAGCCACCGGCCAAGCAGCTCTGCCTGCCTGTTCCGAAACGGTTGGCCATGAGGGGCTAGCGAGAAGAACCCTAGCAGATCTGCTTCAATTAGGACTTAGGACTTGATAATAACTTCAGCCAATCTGCTTCATTAGTTACGAATGGTTTCATTAGATAATAATGAGTAAGTGAAGAAGTTGAATGGAAATAGTCGATATTTGCATTGTGGCTGTTGGCTTAGAAGGTGATCCGAAGTTTAGTTGGTTGTCGAAGAAGAATAATTCATAAATCAAATGTGCAAAATTAATCCAGTCATCTCAGTTTCAGGTTCATAGAGAAGATACTGATTTCTATATATGATTTAGCCAATTGAAATTCACACTGCACTGTGCCTGTCTCACTGAAGTTGTTAGTTACTTGGTCTGAAAAAATGACAGTATTGACATGTTATAAATAGTTTGTTTGTGTTTCTGTTTATTTTGTTACATTTTGCAGGGATAAAGTGAAGAAAAAGAAGAAAAGATTACTAGAAGATTAGCTTTAGGATTTTTTTTATTTCCTTGCAATTTTCCTTTTATTGGAAACTTGTAAAGACATTGTAATATTCTTACTATAATAAAAATTATGATTCTATTTCATTTTTTGTTTTTAAATTATTTTTCCTTATAGGTTTTTTTCTGTAAATTTAGATTTTTTTTGTTTTCCAAATACATTAGTGGTGGCGCATTTAAGCCCTTATTAGTGGCGCACCTTCCTTTATTACTAGTGGCGCACCTATAAGGTTATTAGTGGCGCACCTGGAGGGAATACCAGTGGAGCACCGAATGGTATACTAATGGCGCACCACACGGTGCGCCATTAGTATCTGGTATACTAATGGCGCACCTGTGGCCTATACTAATGGCGCACCAGTGGTGCGCCATTAGTAAAAATTACTAATGGCGTGCTAGTAATGGCGCACCAGTGATGCGCCATTAGTAAGAAAAACTGGTGCGCCATTAGTAGGCCTTTTTCTAGTAGTGACTCTTCTGCAGACATCACATTCATTCACGAACTGAGCAATCTCGCGCTTCATTCGAGTCCACCAATAAGCCTGCTTGAGGTCCTGATACATCTTCGTGCTCCCAGGGTGGATGGAGAGGAAAGAATTGTGAGCCTCGTTCATGATCACTTTACAATGGTCACCTTTGGGCACAACAATACGATCCTCGAAGAAGAGAGTGTCTTTGTCATCAAGGTGGTAGCACTTGTACTTGGGTTGACTCTTGGCAATCCCAGTCTTCACCTTTTTCACCATAGCATCAAGAAGCTGAGCTTGGCGAATCTGGTCTTCCAAGGTAGGAGAGACTTGAAGGTTGGCGAGGAAATCTTGAGGAACAACTTGCAGATTAAGTTTGCGGAAAGCTTCACAAAGCTCGGGTTGATAAGGCTTGAGAATCAGGCTGTTGCAATAAGCTTTTCTGCTCAATACGTCAGCAATCACATTGGCCTTGCCTAGAGTATACTCGATACTCGGATTATACTCTTGAATCATTTCGACGCATCGAGTCTGCCTGAGGTTGAGATTAGGCTGAGTGAAGATGTACTTGAGACTCTTGTGGTCAGTGAAGATGTCCACTTTTCTTCCCAATAAGAGATGTCTCCAAGTCAAAAGAGCATGCACAACTGCCGCCAACTCAAGGTCATGAGTGGGGTAATTTTTCTCGTTGGGCTTCAACTGGCGAGAGGTATAAGCCACAACTTTCTTCTCTTGCATCAACACTGCGCCGAGACCTTGGAGAGAGGCATCGCAAAAGACCTCGTACGGTTTGGATTCATCAGGAGGAGTCAGAACTGGAGCAGTGACCAATTTCTCTTTCAAGGTGTTGAAAGCAATGTCACACTCCGGAGACCAAACGTACTTGACGTGCTTCTAGAGAAGATTTGAGAGAGGCTTCGCGATCTTAGAAAAGTTTTCAACGAATCTTCGACAGTAGCTTGCGAGACCGAGGAAGCTACGGAGTTGCTTCACGTTCTGAGGTGGTTCCCAATTCACAATTACAGACACCTTCTCAGGATTCACCGCAATGCCCTTGGCAGAGATGATATGCCCAAGATAAAGAACCTCATCGAGCCAAAATTCGCACTTGGAGAACTTGGCGTAGAACTTGTGTTCTCTGAGCTTATCGAGCACCAAACGCAAGTGCTTGGCATGATCTTCCTTGTTCTTCGAAAAGACCAGAATATCGTCGAGATAGACCAAAAGAAAGTCATTGGTGTAGGCGTTGAAGATGAAGTTCATCATGCGAGAGAAAGTCGGAGGAGCGTTGACGAGGCCAAAAGACATGACAGTGTATTCATATGAACCAAAGCTTGTCCTGAACGCCGTCTTGGGAATATCTTGCTCGCGGATTCGAATCTGATGATAACCCATATGGAGATCAAGCTTGGAGAATACTTGGACACCTTTGAGTTGTTCGAACAACTCGTTGATGTTGGGAAGTGGGTATTTGTTCTTGATGGTCTTCTTATTCAATGGACGGTAATCAACACAAAATCGGTCCGTTCCATCCTTCTTCTTCACAAAAAGAACACCACAACCCCATGGAGAAGAACTAGGTCGGATGAGACCCATTCTCTCTTGAATATCAAGTTGCTTCTTCAGCTCTTTCAACTCTTCAGGTCCGAGCTTGTAAGGACGCTTGTAAACCGGTTCCGTGCCAGGCTCAAGATCGATGACGAATTCAACTGGCCGGTGCAGAGGCATTCCTGGAAGCTCTTCTGGAAAAACGTCTTGATATTCACAAACAACTGGGATTTGCGAGATAGCATCCAGTTCACCCTTCTCATTGAGAGAAAACTGACGGATGGTATCATCACGAGCGGCAAAGACAATTACATCCTCAAACGGATGAGTCAATTGAATCTGCCTGGCGGCACAATCAAGATGCGCCTTGTGCTTAGAAAGCCAATCCATCCCAAGAATAAGATCAATATCCAAGTTGCCAAGAACCACCGGAGAAGAAAGAAACTTGTAGTCGCCCAATGTGATAGTAACATCCGGGACCATAGCGCTTGCATTCATGAATTTACCCGGAGAAACAACAGATAACTGACTAGGCAAATCTTGTAAAGGCAACTCATGCTTAGAAACGAATGGTCTCGAGATGAAACAATGCGATGCACCAGTGTCAAAAAGAACTTTAGCAGGAATATCGTTAACAGGAAGGTTACCCATGATGACATCTGACGAGTCCTCTGCCTGAGCTGCATTCAACAAGTTGACCTTTGCAGACTTGGGGTTATGCTTGACCACAGCTGTACTTGCCGATCTCACAGGAGGAGGAGGAGGGAGGCGCCTCAGATTTAAGCACTTGTTGGCATAGTGACCCTTCTGTTGGCACTTGTTGCACGTGACCTCTGAAAGTGGACGGTGATACGGAGCACTCGATCTTGGAGCTTGAGACGAAGTCTTGTTCTGAAAGCCAGGGTTGGGTGGGTGGGAAGATCCACTGCCACCTTTGCTCTTCTGCTGATACGGCTGACGGAACGGAGGAGGAGGAAGCCAATACTTCTGCTGCTTGGCCACTTGAGTAGAGGAAGAAGGAGTAGCATCTCTGACTCGCTTCTTGGAAGCATCACACCTCAGTTGAGCGGCCTCTTGCTTCAATGCCATGTTGTAGAACTCATCGTACCTCAAGGGCTCAAAGAGAACAAGAGCTAGCTGGATTTCTTCTCTGAGACCACCCCTGAACTGGTATATCATGCTCTTCTCGTTAGGGACGTCCTGCTTAGCAAAGCGGGCGAGCTTCTGAAACAACTTGTTGTAGTCATAGACAGACAAAGAGCCTTGTTTCAGGTTGCGGAATTCCTCACGCTTGCTTTCAACCACGCTCTGAGGAATATGATGAGCTTTGAAGTCTTGACGAAATTCATCCCAGGTAATCACACGGCCTCCTCTGAAATCCTTGTACTGCTGGAACCATTCTGCAACTTGGTCTTTGAGTTGGAAGGAAGCGAACTTGACGAAGCCTTAGGCCTGACGTTACTGCACTCGAAATGCTTGCACAGATCCACAAGCCAATCATCAGCATCAGTTGCCTCAACACAATTGCTGAAAGTCTTTGGCCCGTTAGCAAGGAACTGGTTGAGTGTAGCAAAGTGATTCTGATTGTTGCCTTGGTTGCCTTGGTTCGCTTGATTGCGCTCTTGAAGAATTTGCATGATCAACTGTGTGTTTGCATTGGTTGCGGCCATCACAGCTTGCCATGCCTCCGGAGGAGGTGGAGGTGGTGGCGGATCCTGATTCTGATTCTGATTGGTGCTCTTAGCGGGAGCCATCCTGAAGATGGTAACAACCGTTAGCACATTGACAGATAAAATGAAGCTGAATCCAACGGGTTGAAATTGCAACATATAGTCTTCACATTCGAACATAAGAACAAATGCATTCCACTTGAAATGGTCACATATCCATAAATTGAGAAGCCACTTAGAATTTAGGTAGAGGAATAAATCAACAAGGTACGGATCAAGAACGGATACTCGGTAAGAAATCCCAATCTCAAACCAAATATCCGTGGAAGAAAAATTAGATCTACAAGAATTCCCACCTATGAAACTCCCGAACCTTTCCAGGTATGCAATCAGGTGTTGGGGATACAGGGGAAGCATAATATCTCACCCAAATCTAGCAAATCCTACATCCAGCTGTATCCATCCTTCAACACATAACCGAGAAAAACTTCGGAAACCATCTACCTCAACCTTCGAAAAGCATCTGTTATACAAGTTATGGCGATACTCCCGAACTCCCGCCCCAGTACTGGGTGGCGTCGAGATTATCTCACCAACGAACTGCATAAAAGAGATTTTCGATGTCGGCGTACTAAACTCAGATATCCCAGAACTGCAACGATAAAATTGTGACGACAACACCTCGGAGCTCAACTCCCCGGAACACTGCCACAACCCCTAAAGACAGGAGGCACCAAGAACAATGTTCTCGTCACAAAACCATCGGAACGATTCCAAGATACCCGCGTGATTCTAAATTTTTTTTAGTGAAATTTGAGAAGAGAAGAGTCAAAACTCTACGTCAGGATGCCTTACCAGAGCGATGAGGAGACTGGGGAGTAAAAAGAATTCCTAAACTCTCCGATATATAATTCCTAAATGACTCAAAATAATTTTTCTAGACTCAACAACGGCTGCTAAAAACGATCAAGCAATGGGGGCTCCTAAGGTCGGGGAAGGCTCTGATTACCAACTTGTAATGCCCTCGATGCGGCTATATCTCCTACATGTCGAGGCACGACTTAGAGGCATAACCGCATTGAAAATAATGTCGCAAGTTAGGCAATCTTCACAACATCCCATGTAATATATAAATAATAAAAGGGGAGATACATAGTTGGCTTACACTCGCCACGTCAATCAAAGTACATAAATAGCATTACATCAACCAAACACTCATGGCCCGACTATGACGCCAAAATAAAAGATAAACCCAACATGCGGCACGGTCCCGATCGCCCCAACTGGGCACTACTACTGATCATCAGGGAAAGACACATAGTAACGGTGTGAGTCATCGTCGAACTCCCACTTGAGCTCAAGCGTGTCATCTGGAACGGAGTCATCAGGCCCTGCAGGCAAGATAGTGCACATTTAGAGAATTCCATGTGCGGAGGAGCTTGCTCAATTCTTGGCAAAGGGAAGTTAAAGATTCTCGACATAGACTTTAGCCCGTCTTGATCTATTTCTGTTGGCTGCATGAGAAATACCACATTTTGTTTCTACATTGGCTTTTGATAATTTCTTTCTTGATTTTTCAAATAAAAATTCGTTACATGTAGTTTGCTGCTGGTATAACCATGCAAACATGGTGATGTATGCCATTTGTACTTCTTGGTCCTAAGAGTTATTGTCGATACAAACCTTTTGGAAATTATAGTATTATTCGTAGGCTGTGGCAGAACACACTGAAATCGATTCTGCCTTACAATATCATGCCGATACCACTATGTATTGCTTCTATAACAATTGAATGTTTCTTCTTCATTTTGTTAAATCTGGATTTTTACTAACTTAGCATTACCAGCTTTATCAAAACGTTGGGACCGGCACCCTTACGCCAGGGCGCGATCCCAATCTAGTAAAGGTTATTAGGGGAGGATTTGGAGTCGTTGTACTCCATCCGTCCTTTGAAGAGTGTACTTCCAACTCCGTTGAAAAGTCAAACATTTTCATGTTTGATCGTATTTATACAATATAATACATCAACATTTATGCCATGAAGTTAGTAGCATTCGATTCAAATAAAATATATCTGCATCATATACCTATTTGGTTTTCCAATTATTTATATATTTTTACACAAACTCGGTTAAATTTTAAGATAGTATGACCCTTCAATAAAATTGAAAGTATACTTTTTAAAGGCCGAAGAGAGTATGTGTTCTTTTCTGGTAGTGTGGTGCTTCTTTTCTTGGGTCTATTGCATCATGGCGCCGTGGTTTGCAAGCTAAACTTGCGGTTAGTTGGAAGAGCTTAGGGTAAGTGCAAGTGTCGTGCATGCACATGTTTTTGCTTTGTGAAGGAGAGAAGAGGAAATAGGATGCACGTGTCGCGATTTCGAGACCAGCTGGTACGGTTGGGGTAAGTCTCCTCGTGAGCTTTATCAGACAGATTTTCCGCAACTTCACCACGCGCATCTAGCCCTAAAACCACACCGTGTCTCTTTATGGGCACTAGTGGTTGGGGCGCCACCTGGTGGCGCCGCTTGAGGCGTGATGGTGCGGTGCCTCATTTGTTGCTGCCCATTCAGCTTGCTTGTTTGTTCCATATTGTGACATGAACATTTCTAGGAGGCTTAGCAGATAAATATGCTAGTTACATGCATCAGTGAGTTACATGGATAGGTCTCCAAAAATAATCAAATTATATGAGCTGATGTTCATAACTGATTGATATTTGTTAGGAAAGGAAGCATCTCGTACTTAGTGCACATGAGGACACTAGGCATGTGTTGCAACAGAGAAATTGCAAGTTCAGATAAACTTAAACTGAATATATAGATAATGAGGACCACCCATTACAGTTGGTCCAAAGGTAGTGTAGCACATTTGCTTGTATTTATAGCACAGGAAAGAAGACATACGGAGATACAACCAGATGGCATGGAAAATGCATTACAGACAACTCTTATTACTGTCACCGCTCTCCACTACCCCGCACTGAGCCGACGCTCGCCTTCATCATCGTCGGTTCGGCATCGTAGTGTACTCCTTGACAAAGACCACACCCTCTCACGGGGCAGATTACATAAATTTTTTTGCCTTGGCTAGCAACTAACTAAAGCATTTGGGAGACTGATCTTCTTAAGGAATGACATGCAAGTGAGTTTGGTCATCTAACAAATATCATTTCTTTAAGTAGAAAACCACAATCTTATAGTGAATTTATAAATTAAGTAAAGAACTTCACAACAATAAACAACTAACAACATTGCCATTTAGGCTTGTAAGGCCACAAGATTCAAATACAGGCTCGATTATTACCTGCAAAATGTTAAGAAGAGATCTGATAACATTGTGGTTCTTCAGGATATCAATGCTTTGGCCCGCCTGTCGAATTATTTCAGCCCATTTTTTTCAAATCAAACTGATCACAAGATAACCTTGTAAAGACTATCCTTAAGAGAAATGATAAAGAAGGTAAAAATGCATGCTAGAAGGGAACCTGATTAGGAAGGCTCATCAATCTCTTCAGGTATTCGTCCCTCTTAGACTCTTGGTATTATCAGATTCAACTTCAATTATATGACCCACCTGAACAGTGAGCACGAAGGCACAAATGATATCAGATTCAGCTTGAATCATGTGGCCGTCCTGAGCGACTCGATTTATTCAACATACCGATTCACAAAGCGTATGAATCTGGTGTGGCCCAAGATCAAGAATTGTCGTAGCAAGGATGACATCAGTTCAGAAACATGGGAAAGCTTCTGCGATGCCTCTAGGGTGAGCACAACAAGCCACAAATACTACCAAAATTAACTAACTTCTATGTGTTCCACAGTTCAAAATTACAGGAATATGTTCAATCCATTACAAAATTATACAGACTAAAAATACAAGTCTCATCACAAATAATACATGATTACACATGGATAGGACCAATCATTTAATCTAACAGCTATCACTGGAAACATATAATTACAGAATTTGTCCAGAATACATACCCTCTTGTCAAAGAAAAGATTACATACAGTTGAAATAAAATCTGGCATACAAGCCTGCAAGAAATCCATCAATATGTAATACGAGTAACCTGAAAAACAAGATTGATACAAACACTTGTTCTCAACGAATGCAACTGAATCAGCTATGAAACTATATGAGTAATCTTTAAAATAGAATATGACCTCAAATAGTTGAGACCAACTTTCTTATATTGTATAGAAACTTCATAGGAAAACATTTTAAACAAAAATATTTAGGGTCAGTAGGCATCCATGCGGTAATAAACATAAAAAAATACGTATGTGCGGTCGTCTCGACCTTCCACGTAATTCAGCACAAAAGCATATAATCTATTTATCTACGTTAGATGACAAGAATAAGAAACAGATGGAACCATTTAATCAAGCAGCTATCACTGAAACATATAATTACAAAAGAAGTAACCAACCTAGTCCCTATTCGGAAAGGATTCATCTTCCTGGAAACACATAATATTTATGAGAGCACGCCACTATCACACAATCACCAGCTGATACATGCATGATAATATTTATGAGAAGCAAATCAATAGAAGTATGTCCAAACTGGGAAATAATGAAATATACTCTAGTATATTGTAAATGTAACTGACGTCCTTCTTTTTATAGTTACAAGTCAGTGGGAGATCTCTCCCACTGTCCTTTGCTCCTAAAAAAAACTCTATTGTAACAAAAGTACATTAAAACCACGGTCAATTTCACGGGTTGTGCAATTATTTTGGACCATTGGTAAGGCAATCAAAAGTGCACTTCTAATACAACAATTCCAACAACTCAATGCATCCAGCCACAAACATGGTATAATTTTTTTCCTAATGTTGTACTAATTACATATAACCATTGGGAGAAAGGAATCAAGAACCCAAAATAAATCTGAACAGGAGAGGTCTTCCATCTAGACATTGCAGCTGGCCACCCACTCGTACCTCTTAATCAATGAGCTACTGAAGCGAGCGTGGCAGAGTGCCATGGGAACCTAGCGACGACGAAAGAAACTAACGCATTGAGAGGGAACTACGATAGGAGAAAGGGATAAGGAGGGAAAGGCATTGGATGAGAAGGTCACCTGGCTTCCTCGCCGGCGAGGACATGATAATGTTCCAGTCTATGGAGAGCTTACCTTAGCTCGATGACCTTTATCCAAACAAAAACACCTTTTGCAATGGTCCCTAAGAGAACCATGGAAAGCAACTTTAATGGTCCATTGCTCATCTATCCACTATGATAAAAAAATCATGTATAAGAAAATAACAACTTAGCATAGGCATTACTGCTTGTATGGATAACTAAATGTTGAGGAAAAAGTGGTACCTATTCCTCTCTCAAATCTGTGTATACAATACTGTAGGCATGGCAATTAGAATAATTTTATGCTCTGAACTCCAGTTACCAATCCCCTTAACCCTTTTTTGTAGAGAGGAGTTCCAAATGGTTGGTATCCTGGATACTATGTCCATCTGAACTTCTGTGGTAAGACAATGATGTACAATTACAAAGTGGGTCTGAAAGTGAAGTAATCCTCCATTTGGATCATCTAGTAGTCTTGATCAGATTTACCTACAAGGGAGAGTCATCAGTAAGATAGGAGTTTCCAATAGGTATTAATACATAACCTATGATACCCCTGATTACTGGAAGGTTAGTACATACCTGGAAATTTGACTTCCGGTGTATGTTCAATTAACAGTACTGAAGAACTGAATACTCAAGAATATCCAATCACAATTCCGTAGTCGCAAAAACTGCAGCTATATGTGAACTCTATCTAAGACTGACATTAGAAATCTATGCCTCTCTATCAAGAATATCTAATCACCTGGTTTTTGAGTCGATGAGTCGACGAGTCGCTCAGGGGCGGCGACTCTAGACTAATCGTGACTAGTCTAGACTCATGGTCGACGAGTCGACATGCGACGAGTTGACGTGAGTTATGCAGTAGGCAGTAGGTACAATAAAATTACCATACAGAAGCACTATCCTGTATCATCCCTTTTCCTTTTGCTCTGATCTGCTCTAGACCTCTAGTGCTTCTGCTTGGTAGCTCAGGGGAGGAGCAGACCAGCAGCAGCAGCAACCATGGAAGGAGGGGAGGAGCAGACCACCAGCAGCAGCAACCAGAGGAGGGACGGAGCAGATATGCAGCAGCAACCAGGGGAGGAGGGGAGGAGCAGCAAGCCAGCAACCATGGGCGGTGGCGGTTGCCAAGGAAAGGGTTGGGTCAGGGGGGAGGGGGAACTGCTTCGATCTAGGTTTCCAGCAAGCAAGATTAGAGAAAAAAAATTGAGTCGTTCGACCCAGAAAACACGACGAGTCGTGACTAGTCGCTCGAGTCGCTCGACTCATACCATGAGTCGAGTCGCTAGGCTGAGTCGACCCTGCCAGTGTGACTCATCGACTAGTCGACGACTAGTCGAGCGACTCGAAAACAGAGAATCACCATTCTATAGTTGCAATCCCCATATTCTGTTTCCTTCCCTGCATTGATTTTTTTTATCAGAACAAGCTAGTGTCAATAAATTTAAGCTAGGCATGGTGATTTCTCAGGATCCAAATAACCAATATGAGAGATAGATGGCATGTGCTTCCTTTAGCTTTGTCAATTCAGAACATAGCCCCACTAAACATCTATTGGCTCCAGCGTTTTCCCTTCTTCCTCACCAGAACATGAAGAAGAAAGCACAAGCATCAATGATCACAAATATGGACATTATCTACAGTCCAACTTATTTGAAAGCCCAGTCTAGAGTTCTTGCTTGAAGAATTGAAGTTCTTCCTGATTGACAACTCAAGCATTTCTTGTACTAACCAAGAGCAGAACAATACAATTAACGTTCATTGTTACATCACTAGTCTTACAATTGAACAAATTGGAAGAAGAAGTTTATATAGAAATTTAATCAATAATCATGTACACTGGAGACCCTATCGCCATATCAACAACTTTAATTCAGTATAAATCGGTAAAAAACTTGATAGAACCAACCATTATATAAATGCTCTCATGTATCACCCGGCAAGTTTACTCTCTGCACTGTATCTTGGCTATTAGTTAATTATTAGTTCAGGTGATCAGTACCCAAGCGGACTAAAAAACAAGTGGGGTGGTGAACCCAAATTCAAGACTGGTGTATTATAGTGGTAGAGATATTGGTATACACAGAACACGACACTGCAATGATAAGTACTAATTCTGTAGTTTTGTTGCATAAAAAGAATTGAACAATCCGGTGATCCAAGTATATAGGTAGAGGTTCTATACATAACTTAAGGAATATATATAGCATAGTAACATATAGTGTATTTTTTCGAGTCACACATGTAACTGAAAATACAGGAGTAGGCAGATCTAATGAAGCTCTCCTCCAGCAGATTTTTCAATCGGTTGCCAAAAGAGTTTAGCCTCCGTGGCATGTGCTTGTGACGAGACAAAAGAAGGAACATGATGGAAGAAGAACAAACCTTACCACACGAACGGAGAAGAAGAGGCAACCCATCGCCGTCGACAGAAGGAAACCGCCGGCGACCGAGAGCGCGTCCTCCACGACGTGTGTTGCTCATCCGGGGCGCCTCCTTCTGGGTAGTGTTTTGGGCCTGCACCTCCGCCCCCACCCCTCCACCGGATTGGAGCACCGGCGCTTCGATCCCCATCATCGATCTTCCTGGGGTCGGTGAAGAGCCGGGGAATAGAAGGTCATGCTCGTCCCCGCTTGGCACTCCATGGAACCTCGCCAACACCGAGTTCCCTCCCGAGGATGAGCAGCGAGACGCAGACCCACGGCCGGCGGTCCCGGCCGCTGCCGTATAGCAGATCGAGTAGCACTTGTCGGAAACCTCCATGGATCCTGATTCGTGATTGAGAGGCAAAACAGGAGATTATGGGAGAGGGAAGATTTGCGGATGCTTGTAGAGGCCGTGAGAGAAGGGGAGGAGGTGTCAGCGCAGCATCGGGAGCGCGAGGTGGGGTCGCTTGAGGAGGCGTCCCTTTTCTTTTCTTTTTTTTTGAGGGTGAGGCGTCCCTTTTCTTCCTTTCTTCTCTCTCGCGTTTTTTCTCTCTATCGCCAACGATCGCCCCTTCT
>NC_041380.1:51811262-51856010 GCF_002162155.2 Triticum dicoccoides | reverse complement strand
AAAAAACGAAGTTTCTAGCAAGTTGAACTGGAGGAGGCTGTACAAGTTTCTAGCAAGTTGAACTGGAGGAGGCTGTGCGCTTCACATTAAGAAAGGACACTCACATGTTCAGAAGAACACAGCGTCGAATAAGACATCATTAAGAACAATTTAGTATCTCTACGTACTGCCGAAGATGCACAAGAACATACTCCTGGATCCACACACTCCTACTGGTCTGGTCAACCTTTTTAAGTATGCATAGTTCCATCAAGCATCAAGTAACCGAATGGCTCCCTTATTTACCAAAGTCTTACTCACCACCCCTCTGGAGCACAACTCAGCCAGCATTTCCCGTGCCTCCTTGACCAGGCCTTCATAAGCCAAGCCTTCAATCAATATAGTGTAAGTCGATTCGTTTGGCATGCAGCCATTTGATACCATGTAGGTAAACAGATCGATAGCACTATGTGTTTCACGCCTTTTGCAAAGCCCAAGAAGTATCGCGTTGTACAGCACAGTGTTGGGCCTTATGCCCATGTCTTGCACTTTACAAAATGCTTTGATCGCTTCTTCGATTCTGTCTTCCCGACAAAGGCCAGAAGATATTGTCGAGTAAGTGATTATATCCGGCTGGAGCCCTTTGGTTACCATTTCATTCAGCAGCTCTAAAGCTTCCTCTGTCTTGCCGGCTTTGGTAAGGCCATCGATGACGGTGTTGTAGCTAATCAAGACAGGGGTGCAGCCTTTGTCCTTGAGTTGATGAAGCAACTCAACAGCGGCATCAACCTCCCCACCGCGACACAGCGCGGTAAGAAGAGTGTTGTATGAGACGATGTCGGGGTAACAGCCGCTGGACACCATCAGTTCCACAAACGCCATGGCTCTATCCATCTTCTTTTGCTTGCAGAACGCGTGAAGTATCGGGTTGTAGCTCAACGAATTGGGCGTGCACCCGTACTTTGGGATCTGATCAAGAATCTCCATCGCAGGCTCAACCAATCCTCTCCGGCACAAAAAGCTGATGAGCATGTTGAATGTCACCACATTTGGGGGGCACCCCTTGCGACTCATCTCAGCCATGAGCTTCTCGGCGTCCTCCCACCGCTCCGCGGTACACAAGCCCTTCAACACAATGTTGTAGCTGACGGTGTTCGGCTCGCATCCGTTGGACGGCAGGCTCTTCAAGAACTCCATGGCGTCATCGACCCGCCCTTCCTGGCAAATGCCGTTGACGATGACGTTGTAGGTGATTATGTCCGGGGCGCACCCCTTGTCGCGCATCTCGTCGAGCAGCTTCATGGCCTGCTTGTACCCGCTCCTCTTGCAGGTGGCCTCGAGCAGGATGGTGTAGGTGACCACGTCGGGGACGCACCCACGGCGGAGCATATCGTCGAGCACCGCGAGGGCATTGTCGGTCCTGCCGCGCCCGCACAGGCCGCGGATGAGGGTGTTGTAGGTGTAGGCGTCGGGCTCCATGGGCATCGCCGCGACGAGCCGGCGCGCGTTGTCGAGCTGCCCCGTGACGCAGTACCCGGCGACCATGGCGTTGTAGGCCATGACGTCGGGCTCGCAGGCGGCCAGCACGCGCCGGGCCTCCGCGGTGCGCCCGGACGCGCACAGCTTCTTGATGAGCGCGGCGCAGGGCCCCGGTGCGGCGGCGGCCGCGGAAGGGTCGAGGCCCGCCATGGACTCGACGAGCCGGAGGGCCCCCTCGAGGTCGCCGCGGCGGACCAGCCCTCGCAGGCGGTCGTTGGAGGCGGCGGCGCTGCGGTGGGGGACGGCATTGGGAGCCGCGGCGGCGCCGGCATAGGCCAGGGTGAGGCGTGGTTTGGGGGCGGCGGTTTTGGGCGTGGGGAGGGAAGGGTATGGGTGCGAGGAGGCCAAGGTGGGGAGGGCGGACATGGCGGGAGGCGGCGCTGCTGCCGGCGGCGCCATCTTTGCTCGTGCCGCGGCGACGATAAGGTTGTGAGTGGGGCGGTGGAGGCGTGGAGACCTTGGAGCCTCGGAGTTTTTTTCTACGAGACTACGAAAGCCCGTCGGCTGTGCAGGCCTCATTTTCGCTAACGTAATTGGGCTTCCATTTCTCAAACAAAAAAGCAGCAAAGGATATACCCAAAAAGAAAAGGCAGCCCTTTGCTTAAAATAAATATCAAAGGCTGCCCAAATTATGTAGGCAATTATTAAACCATTTTGAACCAAGATTGATCCGAACAGAACGAATTCAAACTTCTCCTATAAAAGTTCCCCGTGCGAAAGTTATACAAAAAAAGAGTAATTAAAAGGGAAAATGAATTTGAGGCATGCTAAATGCGCCCAATGAAAACTTGAATGAACGGTATCTTCGTATGGAGTGAATTTTGTTTTTTGAGCAGTATGGAGTGAAGTCAGTTGACTTGCTTCGAAAAAGGGCTACAAACGAGACTGAACAATGCTGGTAAGAAATGTCGGTTGGGCTGCGCGTAGATGAGGCCCATGTGTAAAGGTTGCCCGGCGCCCCAGAACGACAAGTTCTTCAACGACAGTCCAGTTTCTCTTTCCTCGCTGACCGACGGCGCTCATCTGCGGTGGCCGGTGGCTTCGCCGGATGTGAATCCCCCCCTCCCGGTCCCCGTAGCCACGCGCCCTTGCCCTCTGTCCGCCTCGCACCCTGCGCCCTTCCTGCTTGCCGGCGACGGCTTGGGCAGCCTCTGCTCCGTCGCCAATCCTCAGGTAGCGCCCGATGCCTCCCCAATCCGCTCTAATACAGATAGAGATAGAGTGTGTTTTTCTAGTTTGGAGGACTAGTGTTACTAATGTTTGATGCGGCCGTTAGCCTGTTGTTACTTATGGCTCATATGTTGGTAACATTCGCTAATTACATGGGGGATCTATTATTCGATGCACTTCCGGTTAGATGGATTTTTCCTGATATGTGTAATCTCATCTGCTGCATCATATGTCACATATTTATCACATGGTGTTGTTAGTAGTGCACAAACGTGCAGGAACCATGGTTTATACCATCAAACAATGAAACAAAATGTACGGGAAAGATTCTTGAGACCCAAATATGAGCTGCCAGCTCTTTTTCTTAAGCAGTTACCGATAAATCCTTCTATTCCTCAATGACGAATGAAGTAACTTATTGCTGTGGGAAATTCCTTGGTCAAGCTAACATTAATATTCATCCTACTTTTCCCTCTACTTCTTGATTGTTATTGTCCAGCACCTCCTTTGAACTTTTTGCAGACATATATATATTTGCTTCCCGGTTCTTCATTTGAAATTTAATCTTTCTGAATGCTAGTGATTTTTGGCAAAATGGATCCTGAAGATCTCAGTGACTCGGAGGAAGAAGATGATGAGATGATGCTACTCATTTTGCCAGCTTTATATCTGGCTTCTGCTGGGTACGAGGCAAAACGTACACGATATCGCAGTGGCGCAGAATGGATATGCGAAGTTCTTGAAGACGAACGAGGTCAGGGCTATCCGAAACTTTGGATTGAACCTCATGTTCTCCGTGAATTTTCACAGTATGTTAGGTCAAAACATCTCCTGCGGAATACAAGAGGTGTTTCTGTGGAAGAGCAGATCGGCATGTTTGTGTACATGCTCTCACGAAACGCTAATTTTGACCAACTAAGTGATAGATTTGAGCGCAGCAGAGAGACCATCCATAGACATATCAAGGCATGCTTTGATGCGATCGACTCACTGAAAGGTGACTTTGTGAAGCATCCTGGAACTAAGACTCATTGGAAACTATTATCTGATCCGCATTTCGGGCCATACTTTGAGGTAAGTGTGTGTAACTTAAGGTTGCCTAGTTTCGTAACTTGTATGCTTTTCTGTTACATCTCAATTACTTAGTAGATGTTTTCTCTTGCAGAACTGTATAGGAGCAATCGATGGAATTCATGTCCCGTTGACAATATCAGATAGGGAAGCGGCTCCATATCGAAATAGAGAAGGATCCATCACTCAAAATGTTATGCTTGCTTGTGATTTTGATCTCAATTTTGTCCATGTGTCCTCTGGCTGGGAAGGCTCTGCACCTGATGCAGAGGTCTTGCATTCTGCCATAGAATCTGGATTTCAAGTTCCAAGAGGCAAATATTATTTGGTAGATGGGGGTTATCCGAACACTCCTTCTTTTCTTGCTCCTTATTGCGGGATCCCTTACCATATCGAAGAGCAGGAGCAGAGAAGTTGCCCAGCAAGAGACTACAAGGAGTTGTTCAACCTTCGCCATGCACAACTGCATGGCCATATAAAAGATGCTATAGGTCTATTAAAGATGAGATTTCCAGTTTTAAAGGTTGCGACATCATACCGGTTAGAGACTCAACTGAAAATTCCAGCAGCGGCAGTGGTGTTGCATAACATAATTCAGAGGCAAGAAGATGCTGAAGGACCCTCAGTTAACCAAACAATCCCAATCGATACCCGTGAAAGTGGGAATGCCGCACATGGCCATGTTGTTTCAGCACTCAACAATCAGTGTGACACGGGTGGTGCTTTAAGAGACGATATTGCAAAGAGGATGTGGGCAGATTACGTAATAAATATGTGATTTTTCATATTCCTTACGCACCGAAGGTAAAAAAGAGGAAAGGATGTACAAGTCCTCTAAAGCCTTTGGGGTTTGCCTAGACTGACACAAGAGAAGTGGGCAGCCTGAAGGAAGAATCAAATCAATGGAAAACAATCCTCAATTTCGATGTCTCATGATGCTTCTTGTTTGAAGAATGCTTCGTACTGGTAGATTTTTTCTTCTTCTTTCCTCTGAATCAAGACTCCAAGATTTGTAGTAAAGTTGGGATTGGACGTGTTAATGCGGGTTTTGACTGCCTGGTCTGACTCTGCTTTTGTTGCTTAGGCTTCAAGACATGTATCAGCAGCAAAGTTTATGTTGACCCCTACTTTCTTTGCAATTCTTATCAGCGATCAGTGTATTCCGGTTGCTCTTCTATTTTTCTTATTTTTCTGAACACAAGCTCTACCAAACTTGGCACTTGCCTGCCTCTACCTAAGAAATGCGCAATACAAGATTGGCCTGCAATAATCAGTGCAAAGTTGTGTATTCCTGAAGTAGAGTTGAGACCATGTCAGCTATATACAGTGGTTCGCATTGCTCCCTCGTCAATATATGAGGCCCCCTGAGCCGTACTTAAACACATCATTATTTGTGGTAAAGTTCATTTCTATTGATTTTGTCGTCAGACTTTGGCGAGCTTCCGAGATTTTGCCTTTACTCACAGAGACGGCTTGAAATGTTACCAGTTGCATTCGGCTTGTATGGTTGAGCCTGTTCCAGGTTCAGTTTGCAATAATGACAGCGACGGTGCGGCTGTTTCGGTAGTTAGATTTTGTAGACTTGGCAATGCCTGCCCAGGATAACGGATAGCAAATTCCCTACTAAAAACTGACTACCAAATCCTGGACTTTGCAGTAGTGCTAAACCAACTTCAGTTAGTCAATAACTGGTCATGAATATGCAGGGAGAAACTATGCCTGGTGCTCATCCGCAGGCATTGTCCGTCATGAATAGGTTTGCTTTTGACTGTGCAAAGTGTAAATACGACGCATGGAAAAGAGAGTAGAAGTACCCTGGCCTGAATTAATGGAAGACACCGACATCACATCGTAAGTTTTCTTGTAGTAGAATATTTATAGGCAACAGGCTCAAAATGATTTAGCATAGGTTTATGAAAGGGGCCAGTATGGTCTCGTGTCAATCCCCAACAAGTACGGCTGCATGCCACCAGCCAACAGCGAAATCTTTCATGGTAAAAACAGTATTTTGATGGTGGATTTCAGTCGACTGTATCAGTTCCATGTGACTAATATCATGCTAAAAAAGTGCAATTTTTTTCAAAAGAAAATTGACTGCACATTCTGGATTATAATCTGATGGGGTAACATGAGTAGGAGTACTTGATCATAAGAAAGCAATCTTCTGTTTCCAAACTCAAAGTGAATGGCATGTTCATCATAGTACAAGGCCCCAACTGACAAAAACAGAGGCAGCAAAAGAGGCATCTGCATTGTACTACCAATGCGAAAAAGACACTCCATAAAGAAAACAAACTTTTTCTCTTTCTTTCTGTAAAAGAAAACAACCACCCCACAAGATTGCATTTTGGCACATGCCATCTCTCTTCTCATGGCCTCCCCCTAAACCCCAACCAAACCCTTCTGGAGTCTCTGTGGTACGATAATCCTATCTTCTCTTTCTTGTTTTCCCCAAAGAAATGTAGCTTTTGATCCTTGCAGGTACAGTACTACTTTTGACCCTTCTGGAGTACAGCAGAATGCAGACCAAACAGGCCCGGTTTCCATGTGTGCTCATCTCAGGTTGATGCTAGGATGGGTATCCTCGGTTGCAAGGGTGGCAGAAGCCTCTAAACTGCTTTTGACCATGCAGCGAACCAACCTTGCACTAGTAAAATAAAAGTAGTTCCTTTTTTCTTTATTACCAGACCAATCAATGTCTTGATGAGTGAAAATATAATGCTACTTTTTTTTTCTTTGAGTTGGGAAATATAATGCTATGCTAGTAAGTAGGAGTAGATTGCTGCGTATTCTGGAGTAGCAAAAACGTAACCAAGCATTACTTCCGCATGCACTCGAATTTCCATCACCACAAATGCTTTTTCTTCCTCAACTTTGTTCTTTCGGCTAGCTGCCAGAAGATCCGGTATTCAAAAAATCTCAAAACTCTCGGCATTTTACTGTCCAAAAAATTAAACAAATTTTGAATTCAAACCTTTTGAGCTCATAATATAAATATTCTTCGCTAATAATGGCTCAAAACCTCGATTGTTCCAGTGGGTACTCAAGCACGTCTCATTCTAGGTCGACTTCCTCGTTCTACCAGCACATCACTCGTTGTTACAGTCGGATTTGGCAAATCCGTCCCCTTATATGTCCACGGACGCATCCGGACACGCCCCTCATATATTGTGCGAGGTAGCTACATATCTCAAATCTCGACTCTCAAATCCATCGACACACTCGGTCCCTACTCGCACACAACCCTAGCCATCATTATGCAATTTCTCTCACGGTTGATGCTTTCAGTGGTGTCATTCCGTCAACCGTGTGCACGGCCGTGTGCACACGGCCGTTCAGGAGAGCAGGCCTTCAGAACCTTGCCTTTTGCGATCCTGCACCGAGAGACCGGCCATAAGGTTTTTAGAGAGCGTCTCTGTGCGACTGCTCCTTGTTTGTCATCGTCTTGGTGTCGACTACTTCCCCGACATCGGCCCCATGGCTATCGCCGCCGCCGCCGCCAAGAAGAAGGCTGCAGAGGCAGCTTTACCCTAGCCTATTGGAGAGCATGATCTTACCATCCCTATTTACTCTGTTCATGTGGTAGTCGTATTTATTGTGTTCATAGATGTTTTGGTTCTATGTTTGGTACATGGTTGTTTAGATATCGGTACGAGCTTCATACTTTTATTCCAAGCATCATCATGATTTATTCATCATGGATTAAATAAACTAATAAAAAGTTGCTAATTTACCCATCAAAACCGTGACTACGTGTAGCTTGAGGCCGTTGTATTTTATTAGTACTCCTACAATATTAGGGTTGGTTCCTCTATACATTCAGTTCTGAAGGTCCCTGATAGGGGACATATGGCTACATCTTGTGTGCAGGTTGATGGAGGTTAACCATTTTGATGAGGCTGATACGCTTCAGTGGAAACTGTCGATGGCAGGAGTTTTCTGGGTGAAGTCCATGTATCTAGATTTAATAGACTCTGGTTAAATCCCAAAATCGCTTCATATTTGGAAGATTAAAGTGTCTTTAAAAATAAAAAATTATGTGGCTTGCACACAAGTGATTCTGACTATGGATAACTTGGCAAAATGCAGATGGGAGTGTAGTAAACATGCTGCTTTTGCAATCAAACACCTTTTTCTCAAATGCCCACTAGCCAAGCTTTTATAGTGTAAGGTACATGTGGTCTTTAACATTACTCCTCCGAATAGTATTACAACTTATTTGGGATGTGGTTGGATGGACTAGAGCCTCAAATTACAACACATATTTGAGTCGGGGTGTGTGCATTAATAGACAATCCATTACAATCATTTTGCAGGTCATCTACAGAGCAACTGCATGGATCCCTATGTGGTCGTTACTCAGCCATGGTAGATTACTACTCCTTGGACCTGTGTAGCAATCGTGGAAGTAATCAGTGGCGGTTTATACCATCACGGAAGAAATTCAGTCTCAATGGTCACACGGCGACTTACCAAAGATAGCAGAAACCATCTGAGACACCCGGCGTTTTAAGCCGGTTAGCTCAGTGGTCACCTTTTCCAGATCAGCCTCAGCCTTTTCGGCGCGCTGCGTTAGAGCGGTTTTCTCTTCGGCCCAGGAGTTTCTTTCAGCATGAAAACCGGTCTTCAGTTTTTCCATCTCCTCCAGGCTAAACTTGAATTTTAAATCGGCTTTCCGGGTCTCAGATTCTTGAATCTTCAGCTGGGTTTTTGCATCAGCCAGTTGTGATTGTAGTTCAGCAGTGGCTTCCTGTACAAACACAGAGTTACAAACACATTTATGCCCGGGTTACAGGAGTATAAGTCCCAAGCCTTTTGCAAGCAACAACACTTGGCACTTGGGGGGCTAATGCATATTTGCTCATACTGAAGAGTTCTTCCTACCGCGGTTTATATGACTAAGTCCCAAGCACTTTGCAAGCGACAATACTTCGGACTTGGGGGCTAATGCATATTTGCTCATACTTTGCTAATACTTTATGATGACCCGCCAGTGCCACGAACAACCACAGACGGCTCATGGGGGCTACATGAGTAAGTTCTGATCTTTAAACACTAATAAGTATTGGTTTATTCATGCTGATTAAACCGGCCCTTGAGGGCTACAGATGCAATGTTGATCATTAAAATCCGGTCTAAGTGAAAGATGGTTTTTTGAAGGATTTTTCTCAAAGATGCTTTATACTCATTGCTATTCTAAAGTCTACCGCATATTCAATTCTATTATACACAGTAGGCTTGGGGGCTGACAGGATATGCATACTGTACTTAAGCCAGAATTCATACCTCATATTTTCGATGCATTTGCTTCACCATATCAATTTCAAGATCTCGGCTGGTATGTACTTGGTTGAGGTAGCCAGACAGTACTTCACTGCTGCTCAAGTGAGAATAGTGAGCAACATCAAATCTCACTTTCCGCTTTTCAATAAACTCCTGTTTAGCAGAGTGTTTGGCCAAAATAGTTGGATTTCCCGGTTCTGGAAAGCCAGTGCCAGTAATCGTAACATCGTCGGTATGTGTCTCCGACGGTTTAACTGGGCTTGATGATCCAGCATTCAAAGGATTGAGTATTGACTGGTCACCGGAAGGGTCACGAATCTCTGGTGGGGCCTCGTGGGCAGGTTCTTTTGGTTGTTTTTCAGCAATGTCCGAGTTTGGGATTTGCTGCTCCGGTTCAGGGATTTTAGGATCTTAAACCGTTTGTCACCTTTGCCTTCTTGATAGGTTTTTCTTTTCCACTGCACGGTTCATGAGAGATCAGTACAAGTATAAGAGCATAAGGAGATGGAAAACAAAAGGGATGTTACCCAGGGGCAGTCTTGAAACCCGACAGCTGAGTTTGGGATGAATCGCCGGAAGAAGGGCGAGAAATCTCCTGATAATTTGAATCGAAAGGAAAGTGGCTGATGAATAAGACCCGCCAAGGGGTAAAAAGAGTTAAGTTTGGAAAGACCTCATTTTGCCGTTTTCGTGGAGCTGGAGTATTTGGTAAACCGGACGATAACTCTTCACCTCCGCTGGTCCGAGTTTGTCACCGACTCTCGTGCTGCTGTTGCTTCAAAAGAGAGTGAGGATCCAAATGAGCTAAGGGGTGCGAAAAGCTTACTTTCCGGGTTTCCCGTCAAATTTTCTGTCTTGGCAAAGGCTATGAGTCGGACGAAATAATAGTTACCTCTTCTTTAGCTGCTTGGCTGGCCCCCGTGTCATCCTGAGCATAGTCAGTGTCAATAAGGTGATTGAAAAAGGAGCCAAGGGAGTCAAGGGCTACCTCTGACTCAGAGTTTTCATCCAGTTCAAACATGCTGGAGGCGCTTGATTTCTTCTTGTTTTTCTTAGTGGTTTTCTTGGCGGCTTTCTTGGCAGCCCTGGCCTTCTTGGCAGCTTCATGGTCGTACTTCTTCCAAAAATCAGAATCAGCCTGTGAAAAGTCATCAAACTTGAGTTAATAAAGCGTTTAAATGATGAGGTAAAGGTAAAAAAATAGAGTCTCACATCTGGTGGCGGGTTAAGTTTGCATAAAGGGTTCAGACCCACTTTGCTACAATCTTCCAGATCTTCATTCAAAAGGGACTTGGTCATTTCGGTGATTGCCTCGTTAGTTAAGCGCACAGGGCCGTGGTGCAGCGGATCTTTTATACCACCAGTGTAAGTACACATTAAGTCGGGCCAACGGCTCAAGGGTATGATTTGCTAGGAAACCCAGCACCGAACCAAATCAATGCCAGTTAACCCATTTCCCAGTAGAGCTTTAACCTTTGCAGTGCTAGGGGCAAGCTTTGCACGTTCAGCAGCGGTAAGTTTTTCAGGAAGAAGATGTTTTGGGTCCGGGCGCTCGACACGATAACCCAACAAGGGATTCTCGTCAGCCGGAGAGGTATCTTTGCAGTAAAACCATATTTGGTTCTAATCCTTGGGATGACTCGGCAAGCAAGCATAGGGGAAGATAGCATATCTTCTTCGTTGAATTGAGATTGCGCCAAGTTCCAAACTAGGTCTGTTCGTGAACTCGTTTTGGTGGTTCAAATAAAAATATTCTTTGAAAAGTTCAACACTGGGCTCCTCTTGAAGGTATACTTCGCAGAAGACTTGAAAGTTGCAAATGTTTGACACGGAATTGGGTCTAATGTCTTGCGGATGGAGTTGAAAGAAGTTCAGAACATCTCGGAAAAAATTAGAGCCGGGCGGTGAGAAGCCCCGATTCATGTGGTCAGTGAAAACAATGACCTCACCATCCTTTGGTTGAGATCTTTCTTCACCAAGATTGGGGGCACGATAATGCATAACATTCTTTGCTGGCAAGTACCCGACTTTGACAAAATCTTTGAGAGTGTCTTCGGTAACAATGGACTTGACCCAGTTGCATGAAGTGGTTGTCTTTGGCGGCATTGTGAAGAGAAAAGCTTAAAGAAAAGATTTTTTTTGCCATGTTAAGTTGATTCATTAAAGTCAGAAGTAAAAAACTGCAGCATATACTCCGAATGGCGGCTTAAATGGGGCCTAATGACATATGGCTAGTGAGAACCGGTGATGTAAGCCACCATGATTAGATTGGTATATGTCAAAGTGGGAAATCTGCTAAGTGTTAAATAAACAGGTTTTACAGACTAGAGCAAGGTATTTGGATCTAGCACTGTGCGGAAAAGGAAAATAAATTAAAACCTAAATATTGCAGTAGTGGAGGAACTAACGCATTGGTAAGATTTCTGCGGCTAAAGGGCATGCTCAGTGATTAAGGCAAAGGATAGAAACATGTTTTGCATATTCCAAAGGCCAGTTTTGGATCCAAGTAAGGATTAAACAGAAGCGTGATGAAGAACATTGATGAACTCATGAGAACTGAAGAAACCGTAATGAAGATCTACGGTGGATAAGATAAGGTACTCACCGGAACTGCTGAGCAATGGAGAGGTGCTGCGGTTTTTCTCTGGTCCCGTTCAGGGTGATGCAATGGCCGAGGTCGAGGACGACGATGAGCTTCGCGGCGGCGGCAGTGCTCATATGTGCAGAGGCGTCGCGGAGAGAGGAGGAAGACGAGAAGGAAAGAAGGGGGAGAATGGATGGGCTGTCGGGGCCTATTTATAAGGAAAGGGTCAGTAGGCGGGCGCAAGAAACGAGGAGGCTAAAAGATGATTATCCAGCCTTTTTGACGCTTTGATTTTCGGGGTGGTCAATTAAAGATAAAGATCCATTAAGATATGTTGTGTCTCATACGAAATTAATGGCTGATGATGTCATGGCGGGTTTCCGTCATTCCAGAGGATGACGTCATGGCGGGTTACAACATCTTGTGAAGAACAAATGAAGAAGGATTTTTTCCCTAAGTGTTGAAGATTGAAATGAACAAATTCAAATCAACCTGGGGCCTAATGTTGGGGATGTAACTATTAGGTTAACCCACCCAGGAGGGGCCGGGTTCAGCCACGGCGGTCTATCAGGACAAAGCCCATAAAGGCGCTAAAGATGGCGGTTCACTATGAAGACTCGTTAAAAGGCCCAAGGCCCAGAGGCGGCTTAAAGCCCATAAGCGTAAATCGCCATATATGTATAACATGTATTGTAAGGCATGTGTATTTGGTCACCGAGCCGGACATGTTATATGAACTGGCCGGGACTCTGTAAAACCGGTGGGCGTCAACATGTGTATATAAAGGGACGACCTAGCGGCGGTTTAGGGTAAGAGACAACAGATCGAAAGCTAGGTCAGGCGTATTCGCTCCCTGGTAATCGAGACATAAGTAATACCACCTCAACTGGAGTAGGCCTTTACCTTCACCGCAAGGGGCTGAACTAGTATAAACTCCTATATCCTTTGTCCCGTTTAACCCCTTTAAGCTAACCTAGTGCAATGGCTCCACGACTAAGTCCTCACACTAGGACATCTGCCATGACAATTCCATGACAGTTGGCGCCCACCGTGGAGCCAATGCACAGTGGTTTTGAGTTCTTGAAGGGCAACTTCGAAGGGATCAAGGGATACGCTGTGGGCCGGATGACCAAGAGTCGTCACAGCAAGCTCTACATCGATGATGCAGGCTAGGGCCCCGAGGCCGACTCAATTGAGTACGGGTACCGGGCCCCCTTCGGCGGAATCCACGTCTTCATCGGCAAAATCGGTGAGCCGGGCCCTAAGCCGGACATCTGCACCGGCATCATCGAGACGGCTCAGCGTGCGAGACCCGCCCGAGTTCGGCCCCCATGAAACGTGCCTTCGTGGGATTCATCCATGGAGCAGAATTTGAGGAAGGATCTACATCTGGCGGTGAGACGGCCTTCTATTCTGATGGTGAGTCGTCCGTAGGCGAGACTACTTCACTGTATCAATGCTACCTCTTGAGCACTGTGTTGGTTTTCCCGAAGAGGAAGGGATGATGCAGCAAAGTAGCGTAAGTATTTCCCTTAGTTTTTGAGAACCAAGGTATCAATCCAGTAGGAGGCTACGCGCGAGTCCCTCGCACCTGTACAAAACAAATAAATCCTCGCAACCAACGCGATAAGGGGTTGTCAATCCCTACACGGCCACATACGAGAGTGAGATCTGATAGATATGATAAGATAATATTTTTGGTATTTTTGTGATAAAGATGCAAAGTAAAATAAAAGCAAAGTAAAAAGCAAAGGAAATAACTAAGTAGTAGGAGAATAATATGACGAAGATAGACCCAGGGGCCATAGGTTTCACTAGTGGCTTCTCTCAAGAGCATAAGTATTCTATGGTGGGTGAACAAATTACTGTTGAGCAATTGACATAATTGAGCATATTTATGAGAATATCTAGGTATGATCATGTATATAGGCATCACGTCCGAGACAAGTAGACCGACTCCTGCCTGCATCTACTACTATTACTCCACTCATCGACCGCTATCTAGCATGCATCTAGAGTATTAAGTTAATGAAAACAGAGTAACGCCTTAAGCAAGATGACATGATGTAGAGGGATAAACTCATGCAATATGATGAAAACCCCATCTTGTTATCCTCGATGGCAACAATATAATACATGCCTTGCTGCCCCTACTGTCACTGGGAAAGGACACCGCAAGATTGAACCCAAAGCTAAGCACTTCTCCCATTGCAAGAAAGATCAATCTAGTAGGCCAAACCAAACTGATAATTTGAAGAGACTTGCAAAGATAACCAATCATACATAAAAGAATTCAGAGAAGATTCAAATATTGTTCATAGATAGACTTGATCATAAACCCACAATTCATCGATCTCAACAAACACACCGTAAAAAGAAGATTACATCGAATAGATCTCCACAAGAGAGGGGGAGAACATTGTATTGAGATCCAAAAAGAGAGAAGAAGCCATCTAGCTACTAACTATGGACCCGTAGGTCTGAGGTGAACTACTCACACTTCATCGGAAGGGCTATGGTGTTGATGTAGAAGCCCTCCGTGATCGATGCCCCCTCCGGCGGAGCTCTGGAACAGGCCCCAAGATGGGATCTCGTGGATACAGAAAGTTGCGGTGGTGGAATTAGGGTTTTGGTTCTGTATCTGATCGTTTGGGGGTACGTAGGTATATATAGGAGGAAGGAGTACGCCGATGGAGCAACAGGGGGCCCACGAGGGTGGAGGGCGCGCCTGGGGAGGGGGGGGGGGTAGGCGCGCCCCCTACCTCATGGCCTCCTCTTTTGTGTCTTGACGTAGGGTCCAAGTCTCCTGGGTCTTGTTAATTGAGAAAATCACGTTCCTGAAGGTTTCATTCCATTTGGACTCCGTTTGATATTCCTTTTCTTCGAAACCCTAAAACAGGCAAAAAACAACAATTCTGGGCTGGGCCTCCGTTAATAGGTTAGTCCCAAAAATAATATAAAAGTGGATAATAAAGCCCAATAATGTCCAAAACAGTAGATAGTATAGCATGGAGTAATCAAAAATTATAGATACGTTGGAGACGTATCAAGCATCCCCAAGCTTAATTCCTGCTCGTCCTCGAGTAGGTAAATGATAAAAACAGAATTTTTGATGCGGAGTGCTACTTGGCATAATTTTAATGTAATTCTTCCTAATTGTGGTATGAATATTCAGATCCGAAAGATTCAAGACAAAAGTTCATATTGACATAAAAATAATAATACTTCAAGCATACTAACAAAGCAATTATGTCTTCTCAAAATAACATGGCCAAAGAAAGTTCATCCCTACAAAATCATATAGTTTAGTCATGCTCCATTTTCATCACACAAGGATGCTCTTATCACGCACAACCCCGATGACAAGCCAAGCAATTGTTTCATACTTTGGTAATCTCAAACCTATAAACTTTCACGCAATATATGAGCACGAGCCATGGACATAACATTATGGGTGGAATAGAATATAATGACGGGGTTATGTGGAGAAGACAAAAAGGAGAAAGTCTCACATCAACGAGGCTAATCAATGGGCTATGGAGATTCCCACCGATGATGTTAATGCAAGGAGTAGGGATTGCCATGCAACGGATGCACTAGAGCTATAAATGTATGAAAGCTCAACAAAAGAAACTAAGTGGGTGTGCATCCAACTTGCTTGCTCACGAAGACCTAGGGCACTTGAGGAGTCCCATTGTTGGAATATACAAGCCAAGTTCTATAATGAAAATTCCCACTAGTATATGAAAGTGACAAAACAAGAGACTCTCTATCATGAAGATTACGGTGCTACTTTGAAGCACAAGTGTGGCAAAGGATAGTAACATTGTCCCTTCTCTCTTTTTCTCTCAATTTTTTATTTGGCCTTTCTCCTTTTTTATTTGACCTTTATCTTTTTTTGATAATTCCTCACTTGGGACAATGCTCTAGAGAATGATGATCATCACACTTCTATTTATTTACAACTCAATGATTACAACTCGATACTAGAACAAAAGATGACTCTATATGAATGCCTCCGGTGGTGTACCGGGATATGCAATGAACCAAGAGTGACATGTATGAAAGAATTATGAACGGTGGCTTTGCCACAAATACTATGTCAACTACATGATCATGCCAAGCAATATGACAATGATGAATGTGTCATGATAAACGGAATGGTGGAAAGTTGCATGGCAATATACCTCGGAATGGCTATGGAAATGCCATAATAGGTAGGTATGGTGGCTGTTTTGAGGAAGATATAAGGAGGTTTATGTGTGAAAGAGCGTATCATATCACGGGGTTTGGATGCACCGGCGAAGTTTGCACCAACTCTTAATGTGAGAAAGGGCAACGCACAGTACCGAAGAGGCTAGCAAGGATGGAAGGGTGAGAGTGCGTATAATCCATGGACTCAACATTAGTCATAAATAACTCACATACTTATTGCAAAAATCTACAAGTCATCAAAAACCTTGGCACTACGCGCATGCTCCTAGGGGGATAGATTGGTAGGAGAAGACCATTTCTCGTCCCCGACCGCCACTCATAAGGAAGACAATCAAATAACACCTCATGTTTCAAATTTGTTACATAACGTTTACCATACGTGCATGCTACGGGACTTGCAAACTTCAACACAAGCATTTCTCAATTTCACAACTACTCAACTAGCACAACTTTGATATTATTACCTCCATATCTCAAAACAATCATCAAGCATCAAACTTCTCTTAGTATTCAAAACACTCATAAGAAAATTTTACTAATCTTGAATACCTAGCATAATAGGATTTTAAGTAAATTACCATGCTATTTAAGACTCTCAAAATAATCTAAGTGAAGCATGAGAGATCAATAGTTTCTATAAAACAAATCCACCACCATGCTCTAAAAGATATAAGTGAAGTACTAGAGCAAAACTATATAACTCAAAAGATATAAGCGAAGCACATAGAGTATTCTAACAAATTACAAATCATGTATGGATCTCTCAAAAGGTGTGTACATCAAGGATGATTGTGGTAAACTAAAATTAAAGACTCAAATCATACAAGACGCTCCAAGCAAAACACATATCATGTGGCGAATAAAAATATAGCTCCAAGTAAAGTTACCGATAGAAGTAGACGAAAGAGGGGATGCCTTCCGGGGCATCCCCAAGCTTTGGCTTTTAGGTGTTCTTAGATTATCTTGGGGGTGCCATGGGCATCCCCAAGCTTAGGCTCTTGCCACTCCTTGTTCCATAATCCATCAAATCTTTACCCAAAACTTGAAAACTTCACAACACAAAACTCGAAGTAGAAAATCTCGTGAGCTCCTTTAGCGAAAGAAAAAAAAGACCACTTCAAGGTGCTGTAATGAACTCATTACTTATTTATATTGGTGTTAAACCTACTGTATTCCAACTTCTCTATGGTTTATAAACTATTTTACTAGCCATAGATTCATCAAAATAAGCAAACAACACACGAAAAACAGAATCTGTCAAAAACAGAACAGTCTGTAGTAATCTGTAGCTAGCGCAAGATCTGGAACCCAAAAAATTCTAAAATAAATTTCTGGACGTGAGTAATTTATCTATTAATCATCTGCAAAAAGAATTAACTAAATAGCACTTTCCAAATATAAATGGCAGCAGTTCTCGTGAGTGCTAAAGTTTCTGTTTTTTACAGCAAGTGTAACAAGACTTTCCCCAAGTCTTCCCAACGGTTCTACTTGGAACAAACACTAATTGAACACAAAAAACACAACCAAAACAGAGGCTATATAAATTATTTATTACTAAACAGGAGCAAAAGCAAGGAATAAAAATAAAATTGGGTTGCCTCCCAACAAGCGCTATTGTTTAACGCCCCTAGCTAGGCATAACAAGCAAGGATAAATCTAGGTATTGCCATCTTTAGTTTTCAACTTTTTAGCGGAATCAAGCTAGAATCCAGGAGGTTCTTTACGTTTCCCTTCATATTCTGAAATTTTTAGATCTAACGAATCCAACCGCTTATTACAAAGGGTAATCAACATATTCATGCGGTGAATATTTCCACCAATGTTCTTAAGAGGTTCAAGAGACTTCTGTAAAATTTTAGTAACTTCACAATTATTTTCAAAAACTTGCGTCTCTTCCTGAGTAGGATGAGGTCCCTTTTTTTGAGGTAGTGTTCCCACTATACCTTCTATAATTTCAAGCGCAATATGGGGATCGATTTCAATAAAATTGCCTTTGGCAACACAATCCAAGAGTTGTCTATGAGACATATTTAATCCAACATAAAAATTGTGAAGCAAAATTCTCAGGTTTATTTCAGAGGTACAATTATGATAAGACTCCATTATTCTCAACCAGACATCTTTTAAGTTTTCTCCTAGTCTTTGTTTGAAGTGAAAGATTTCGAACTCAGGGGACAACGGAGAAGATAAGGGACTAGCCATAACGACAAACAAACAAACTAACACACAAGCAAACAAAAAGCAAGTGGGCAGAAAGAGGCAAATAGAGAAAGAGAGGGAGGATAGCGAGAGAGGGCGAATAAAATAGCAAGGGTGAAGTGGGGGAGAGGAAAACGAGAGGCAAATGGCAAATAATGTAATGCGGGAGATAAGGGTATGTCATGGGTACTTGGTATATTGACTTTTGCGTAGACTTCCCCGGCAACGGCGCCACAAATCCTTCTTGCTACCTCTTGAGCACTGCGTTGGTTTTCCCCGAAGAGGAAGGGATGATGCAGCAAAGTAGCGTAAGTATTTCCCTCAGTTTTTCAGAACCAAGGTATCAATCCAGTAGGAGGCTATGAGCGAGTCCCTCGCACCTGCACAAAACAAATAAATCCTCGCAACCAACGCGATAAGGGGTTGTCAATCCCTACACGACCACTTACGAGAGTGAGACCTGATAGATATGATAAGATAATGTTTTTGGTATTTTTGTGATAAAGATGCAAAGTAAAATAAAAGCAAAGTAAAAAGCGAAGGAAATAACTAAGTAGTAGGAGATTAATATGATGAAGATAGACCCCGGGGCCATAGGTTTCACTAGTGGCTTCTCTCAAGAGCATAAGTATTCTACGGTGGGTGAACAGATTACTGTTGAGCAATTGACAGAATTGAGCATAGTTATGAGAATATCTAGGTATGATCATGTATATAGGCATCACGTCTGAGACAAGTAGACCGACTCCTGCCTACATCTACTACTATTACTCCACTCATCGACCGCTATCTAGCATGCATCTAGAGTATTAAGTTAATGAAAACAGAGTAATGCCTTAAGCAAGATGACATGATGTAGAGGGATAAACTCATGCAATATGATGAAAACCCCATCTTGTTATCCTCGATGGCAACAATACAATACGTGCCTTGCTGCCCCTACTGTCACTGGGAAAGGACACCGCAAGATTGAACCCAAAGCTAAGCACTTCTCCCATTGCAGGAAAGATCAATCTAGTAGGCCAAACCAAACTGATAATTCGAAGAGACTTGCAAAGATAACCAATCATACATAAAAGAATCCAGAGAAGATTCAAATATTGTTCATAGATAGACTTGATCATAAACCCACAATTCATCGGTCTCAACAAACACACTTCAAAAAGAAGATTACATCGAATAGATCTCCACAAGAGATGGGGAGAACATTGTATTGAGATCCAAAAAGCGAGAAGAAGCCATCTAGATACTAACTATGGACCCGTAGGTCTGAGGTGAACTACTCACACTTCATCAGAAGGGCTATGGCGTTGATGTAGAAGCCCTCCGTGATCGATGCCCCCTCCGGCGGAGCTCCGGAACAGGCCCCAAGATGGGATCTCATGGATACAGAAAGTTGCGGCGGTGGAATTAGGGGTTTGGCTCCGTATCTGATCGTTTGGGGGTACATAGGTATATATAGGAGGAAGCAGTACGTCGGTGGAGCAACAGGGGGCCCACGAGGGTGGAGGGCATGCCTGGGGGGGGGGAGTAGGCGCGCCCCCTACCTCGTGGCCTCCTCTTTTGTGTCTTGACGTAGGGTCCAAGTCTCCTGGGTCTTGTTCGTTGAGAAAATCACGTTCCCGAAGGTTTCATTCCGTTTGGAGTCCGTTTGATATTCTTTTTCTTCGAAACCCTAAAACAGGCAAAAACAACAATTCTGGGCTGGGCCTCCGGTTAATAGGTTAGTCCCAAAAATAATATAAATGTGGATAATAAAGCCCAATAATGTCCAAAATAGTAGATAATATAGCATGGAGCAATCAAAAATTATAGATACATTGGAGAAGTATCAATCAACTGCATGATGGCAGGATTGGGGGCTGTTCCGAAGGCGACAGTATTTCGGACTCCTATGAGCCGCCGAACCAGGTCACAATTTTTATGGCCGGTACACAACCAGTACAGAATTCTTCAACTGCAGCAGCAATGGTTTCCAGGTCAGCAGCAGGTCCTGTCCAATTTACTAGACACTTTGACAACATTGTTGACAATAGAGGTTAACCCGGCAAATCAAGCTCAGCATAAGGCGGAAGTTGCGAACTTGCGAGATGAGATAGCTCAAGCCAAGGAGGATCTCTCAGTAGAGGACGCAAGGATGACTGCGAAAGAACCGCCTTGGAGGCTCAGGCGCAAAGAATCCAGGTTGATTCCTTCCGGATCTCGTTGGATCAGAACGCGTCAAATGAAGTTTTGAGGAGAAGGCACCGAAGTCGTCTGCCTCCGTTTTATGAGGCAAGAAATCTCTTCAACACACTTGGTGTAGGGACCAATGACCCGCCGGGGGTAAACCGCGCAGCAACTGTGGCCGGGACTGGAGCGCCGGCTCAACCGCGCACGACGGATCTACCTCGTCAGAATAATATGCCACATCATGTGCCGACACCGCCGAGTCATTACTCCAACCCTTTGGATAACATGATTGCCACGACGACGCGATTGGCGGCTCTCCCAGTTGAGGGCGAGTCTCCATCTGCGGTTGAAACACGGAGGGCTAGAGAACTTCTTCAGACATCATTGGTGCAGTAGGAAGCTTATTCTTACAGTCGTGAGAGGGTCCATTCAACCCCTCGCCCAAGCCGGAGTTATAGCAGACACATGGACTCCCCGACGTTGTCAAGCAGCGAGTAGCGTCGTAACCCGCCCCGTGGACATGACCCTCCCCATAACACTCAGGCCCTGATGAATCAGGATAGAGCATGTCGCGAGGCTGAGCTGGTGGCTCAGAACGAGACTCGTCAACTGTCTCCGGTTTATCCGATAACTTCGGTGGAGTTAGGCGTGACTTCCAGATCCTTGGGAGTACCATGTTTAGTACCGGCTCTATGTAACGTACGTGTACCCAAGGATTTCAAGGGTCCTCGTAAAGTGCCCAACTACACAGCTGACTCACCCCCTGAAACGTGGATTGGAAGTTATGAAATGGCAATGGAGTTATTGGACGTCGATGATGCTGCATGTGTGATACGTCTCCAACGTATCTATAATTTTTGATTGTTCCATGCTATATTATATTCTGTTTTGGACATTATTGGGCTTTATTATACACTTTTATATTATTTTTGGGACTAACCTATTAACCAGAGGCCCAGCCCAGAATTGCTGTTTTTCTGCCTACTTCAGAGTTTCGCAGAAAAAGAATATCAAACGGAGTCCAAATGGAATGAAACCTTCGGGAATGTGATTTTCGGAATGAACGTGATCCGAAGGACTTGGACCCTACATCAAGAAAGCAACCAGGAAGGCACGAGGTAGGGGGGCGCGCCTACCCCCCAGGCGCGCCCTCCACCCTCGTGGGGCCCATGTTGCTCCACCGACGTACTTCTTCCTCCTATATATACCTACATACCCCAAAACTACCAGATACGGAGCCAAAAACCTAATTCCACCGCCGCAACCTTCTGTACCCATGAGATCCCATCTTGTGGCCATTTCCGGAGCTTCGTCGGAGGGGGCATCAATCACGGAGGGCTTCTACATCAACACCATAGCCTCTCCGATGATGTGTGAGTAGTTTACCTCAGACCTTCGGGTCCGTAGTTATTAGCTAGATGGCTCTTCTCTCCTTTTGGATCTCAATACAATGTTCCCCCTCCCTTGTGGAGATATATTCATTGCAATCTTCTTTTGCGGTGTGTTTGTTGAGACCGATGAATTGTGGATTTATCATCAAGTTTATCTATCAGCAATATTTGTATCTTCTCTGAATTCTTTTATGTATGATTAGTTATCTTTGCAAGTCTCTTCGAATTATTAGTTTGGTTTGGCCTAGTAGATTGATCTTTCTTGCAATGGGAGAAGTGCTTAGATTTGGGTTTAATCTTGCGGTGTCCTTTCCCAGTGATAGCAGGGGCAGCAAGGCACGTATTGTATTGTTGCCATCGAGGATAACAAGATGGGGTTTATATCATATTGCATGACTTTATCCCTCTACATCATGTCATCTTACTTAAAGCGTTACTCTGTTCTTTTGAACTTAATACTCTAGATGCATGCTGGATAGCGGTCGATGTGTGGAGTAATAGTAGTAGATGCAGGCAAGAGTCGGTCTACTTGTCTCGGACGTGATGCCTATATACATGATCATACCTAGATATTCTCATAACTATGCTCAATTCTGTCAATTTCTCAACAGTAATTTGTTTACCCACCGTAATACTTATGCTCTCGAGAGAAGCCACTAGTGAAACCTATGGCCCCCGGGTCTATTTTCCATCATATTAATCTCCCATCAACAAGCTATTTCTTGCTCTGTTTTTATTTTGCTTTATTTACTTTGCATCTTTATCATAAAAATACCAAAAATATTATCTTATCATATCAATCAGATCTCACTTTCGTAAGTGACCGTGAAGGGATTGACAACCCCTTTATTGCGTTGGTTGCGAGGATTTTATTTGTTTGTGTAGGTGCAAGGGACTCATGCCTGGCCTCCTATTGGATTGATACCTTGGTTCTCAAAAACTGAGGGAAATACTTACGCTACTGATACGTCCATTTTGCATCATGCTTTTATATCGATATTTATTGCATTATGGGCTGTTATTACACATTATGTCACAATACTTATGCCTATTCTCTCTTATTTTACAAGGTTTACATAAAGTGGGAGAATGCCGGCAGCTGGGATTCTGGGCTGGAAAAGGAGCAAATATTGGAGACCTATTCTGCACAGCTCCAAAAGTCCTGAAACTTCACAGAAGACGTTTTCAGAATATATAAAAAATACTGAGCGCAAGAAGTTCACCAGGGGGGCCACACCCTACCCACGAGGGTGGGGGGCGCGCCCTACCCCCTGGGCACGCCCCTACCTCGTGGGCCCCTTGGTGGCCCTCCGATGGCCATCTTCTGCTATATGGAGTCTTTCGATGAGAAAAAAAATCATAAGCCATCTTTCCGGACGAGACTCCGCCGCCACGAGGCCGAACCTTGGTGGAACCAATCTAGGGCTCTGGCGGAGCTGTTCTGCCGGGGAAACTTCCCTCCGGGAGGGGGAAATCATTGCCACCGTCATCACCAACGCCCCTCTCACCGGAAGAGGGCAATCTCCACCAACATCTTCACCAGCATCATCTCCTCTCAAAACCCTAGTTCATCTCTTGTATCCAATTCTTGTCTCTAAGCCCGGGATTGGTACCTGTGGGTTGCTAGTAGTGTTAATTACTCCTTGTAGTTGATTCTAGTTGGTTTATTTGGTGGAAGATCATATGTTCAGATCCTATATGCATATTAATACCCCTCTGATTATGAACATGAATATGCTTTGCGAGTAGTTACGTTTGTTCCTGAGGACATGGGAGAAGTCTTGCTATTACTAGTCATGTGAATTTGGTATTCGTTCGATATTTGATGAGATGTATGTTGTCTCTCCTCTAGTGGTGTTATGTGAACGTCGACTACATGACACTCACCATTATTTGGGCCTAGAGGAAGGCATTGGGAAGTAATAAGTAGATGATGGGTTGCTAGAGTGACAGAAGCTTAAACCCTAGTTTATGCGTTGCTTCATAAGGGGCTGATTTGGATCCATATGTTTCATGCTATGGTTAGGTTTACCTTAATACTTTTGTTGTAGTTGCGAATGCTTGCAATAGAGGTTAATCATAAGTGGGATTCTTGTCCAAGTAAGGGCAGCACCCAAGCACCGGTCCACCCACATACCAAATTATCAAAGTACCGAACGCGAATCATATGGTCGTGATGAAAACTAGCTTGACGATATTCCCATGTGTCCTCGGGAGCGCTTTGCATCATATAAGAGTTTGTCCAGGCTTGTCCTTTGCTACAAAAAGGATTGGGCCACCTTGCTGCACTTTATTTACTTTTTTTACTTGTTGCTCGTTACCAATTATCTTATCACATAACTATTTGTTACCTATAATTTCAGTGATTGCAGAGAATACCTTGCTGAAAACCGCTTATCATTTCCTTCTGCTCCTCGTTGGGTTCGACACTCATACTTATTGAAAGGACTACGATAGATCCCCTATACTTGTGGGTCATCAAGACTCTTTTCTGGCGCCGTTTCCGGGGAGTGAAGCGCCTTTGGTATGTGGAATTTGGTAAGGAAAAATTTATATAGTGTGCTGAAATTTACTGTCACTTGTTACTATGGAAAGTAATCCTCTGAGGGTCTTGTTCAGGGTATCTTCACCCCGACCAGTAGAGCAAAGAGTTGCTCCTCAACCTACTGAAAATGAAAATGTCTGCTTCAAAATTCCTTCGGGTATGTTAGAAAAACTGCTAGCTAATCCTTTTGCAGGAGATGGAACAAAGCATCCTGATGAGCACCTAATATATGTGGATGAAGTTTGTGGATTATTTAAGCTTGCAGGTATGCCCGGAGATGTTATTAAGAAGAAGGTCTTCCCTTTATCTTTGAAGGGAGATGCATTGACATGGTATAGGCTATGTGATGATACGGGGTCATGGAATTACAAACGATTGAAATTGGAATTTCATCAGAAGTTTTATTCTATGCATCTTGTTCATCGTGATCGCAATTTTATATATATATATATATATATATATATATATATATATATATATATATATATATATATATATATATATATATATATATATATATATAATTTCTGGCCTTGCGAAGGAGAAAGCATCGCTCAAGCTTGGGGGAGGCTTAAATCAATGTTATATTCATGCCCCAATCATGAGGCTCTCAAGAGAAATGATTATTCAAAATTTATATGCTCGGCTTTCTGATAACAATCGCACCATGCTCGATACTTCTTGTGCTGGCTCTTTTATGACGAAGACTATTGAATTCAAATGGGATTTATTGGAAAGAATTAAACGCAACTCTGAAGATTGGGACCTTGACAAAGGTAAGGAGTCAGGTATGACACCTAAGTTTGATTGTGTTAAGTCTTTTATGGATACCGATGTTTTCCGTAAATTTAGCACTAAATATGGACTTGACTCTGAGATAGTAGCTTCTTTCTGTGAATCTTTTGCTACTCATGTTGATCTCCCTAGAGAGAAGTGGTTTAAATATCATCCTCCCATAGAAGTAAAAGTAGCTGCACCTATTAAAGTTGAAGAAAAGACTATCACTTATAATGATCCTATCGTTCCTACTGCTTATGTTGAGAAACCACCTTTTCCTGTTAGGATAAATGATCATGCTAAAGCTTCAACTGTGGTTCATAGAAGCAATATTAAAACTTATACACCTCCTGAGCAAATTAAAGTTAAACCTGATATTGCTATTGTTAAAGATCTCTTGTCTGATAATATTGATGGGCATGTTATTCATTTCCTTGATGAGACTGCTATAATTGCTAAACCTCGTGCTAAATATAAAAACAGACCTGTGGTAGGCATGCCTGTTATTTCTATTAAAATAGGAGATCATTGTTATCATGGCTTATGTGATATGGGTGCTAGTGCTAGTGCAATACCTTACGACTTATATAAAGAAATTATGCATGATATTGCACCTGCTGAGATAGAAGATATTGATGTCACAATTAAACTTGCCAATAGAGATACTATTTCACCAATGGGAATTGTTAGAGATGTTGAAGTCTTGTGTGGGAAAACTAAATATCTTGCTGATTTTCTTGTTCTTGGTTCCCCACAAGATAGCTTTTGTCCCATTATATTTGGTAGACCCTTCTTAAACACTGTTAATGCTAGGATAGACTGCAACAAGGATGTTATTACTATTGGTTTAGGTGATATGTCTCATGAATTTAATTTCTCTAAATTTCATAGACAACACCATGAAGAGGAATTGCCTAGTAAAGATGAAATTATTGGTCTTGCTTCTATTGCCGTGCCTCCTAGTGATCCTTTAGAACAATATTTGCTAGACCATGAAAATGATATGTTTATGAATGAAAGAAGGGAAATAGATGAAGTATTCTTTAAACAGGAACCCATCCTGAAACACAATTTGCCTATTGAAATCCTAGGGGATCCTCCTCCACCCAAGGGTGATCCCGTGTTTGAGCTTAAACCGTTACCTGTAACACTACAAAAAATACACTTCCGTGATGATACGTGTTTGTCACAGTAGGTCGCTTTTTTTGTCATGCATGTACATCCATGACAAATTTATGACAGAATCAAGATAGTCATACCTGTGCTGTCATAGAAGTGTTCCATGACAATACCAAAATTATCATCACGGAAGTGTCCACTTCCATGACGATAAATCGTGCGTCACAGAAGTGCTTTCGTCAAGGGTGACCGACACGTGGCATCCACCGTAATGGAACGCCGTTAAGCTATCGGGTCGGGTTTTGGATCCGATAACCCGTTAACAGCCCCGACCAATGGGGATTTTCCATGTGTAAAATCATCATTGGCTGGAGGAAACACGTGTCGGCTCATCGTTGGGACAGATGTCATCCACTCATTGGACAAGAGGCTCCTATGATAGGTCGACACGTGGCACGGCCCAACAGTGGCCCATTCCGGTGAAAAAGGCCGGCCCAGTAAAAATTAGCAGGCCGACCCATATAAGGCCTACTTGTGTCAGGTCCATTTAAGCCCACGGCCCATACGAGATGTGCCAATTTGGCCCGTTAAAGATTTTACACCATTGCAGCCCATCGCCAGTTCGAGCCCGTTAACAGCCCGCTATATATTTGGGCTCAATATCGGCCCGATGAGATTTTGGCCTATTAACGGCCCATTTAATGGATGGGCCAATTTTCAGGATGTACATCTTTCGGCCTTTTAGCGACCCATTTAAATGTTGGGCTAATTTCCGGCATGGTGTGTCTTTCAGCCTATTGACGGCCCATAAATCTGATGGACCATTTGTAGTCGGACCTGAGTTTCGGCCTTTTAGCGGCCCATTTAAGTGTTGGGCCAATTTATGGCCAGGTGTCACTTTCAGCCTGTTGACGACCCATAAATCAGTTGGGCCAATTGTAGTCGGACCTGAGTTTTGGCCTTTTAGCGACCATTTAAGTGTTGGGCCAATTCCCGGCACTGTGTGCCTTTCGGCCTGTTAACGGACCATAAATGAGTTGGGCCATTTGTAGTCGGACCTTAGTTTTGGCCTCTTAACGGCCCATGCCCTTCATGGTCCAATACCAGCCCGGTTTCTCTTTCGGCCTGCTAAAGGCTCACAACACAGTTGGGCCGTTTACAATATGACCTGACTTTTGGCCTCTTAGCGGCCCATGCTCTTCATGGTCCAATACAAGCCCGCTGTCTCTTTCGGCCTGCTAAAGGCCTACAGTATAGTTGGGCCATATGTAGCCCAAACTTAGTAACGGCCTGTTAACGGCCCGTGAAATAAATTGGGGCCACCTATTGCCCGCTTCGATGTCGGCCTGTTAACAACCCGGGAGGTAAGAGGGCCGACCATTAACTTTCGGCCTATTAATGGCCCATTAACTTAATGGGCCCACTAAAGTTCGTTCATGTCTTTAGGACAAATTAGATAATTTGAGCCCATTATGACGAGCAAAGGTACGGCATACAGGGAATAACGTTGCACATCCAGAATATATTATAGGAAATTACATCCACTGGGCAATCAAAGATTGATGCCAGTGCAAATAAATGAGAAGAACCTAACCATCTACAACGTCACAATCTGCAACCTCAGCACAGATGACGCCCATAAGCATGTGGGCAAGTTCTTGCTGCTTTGCCACACTGTCTCTGAAAACATTGATCAGTTGTTGTGTCGCACGACTCTGCACCTCTGATTCATCCACCATTTCCATCATTGCTTCAGCCATTAATTGGTTCACAAACATACATTTATTCCGTCGCATTCGAGAGAGAGGATACTGAACAGATTCAGATGGCGATTTTGGCAGGCTTGTATTATTGATAGTGGAGAGTGTCTTGAGCACTACATCATAACATAAATTAGGACGGAAACCAAACAGATTAATCATGAGTTATTGCCATATTACCTGGCCTAGATTTACTGGAAAGAAACAATGGGGTTGCCTTGCTGTTTTCAGAGTTTGTCTTCTTATCTTCAGCAGCCTGCACAAAATTAACACACTAGCATTGCTATCATTGGCCAAGTCAGATAATAGGAAAGCAACATTGACACAACGAACGTTTGGGCAACTAGCCTACACCAAATTAACACAATATGGCACAACTATCATCAGCCAGGTAAGGTAATACGAAAGCAACATTGACACAATGAATGAATGGGCAACCAGAGAAGCACTACAATTCAGTAATGTGCTGATATGAGATAGCACATTCATGCAGCTCAGTACGCAAAACTACCAGGCAATTTTCCTTACAAAAATCAACATTGACGCCTTTAACATTTTGCTCCAACTAATTTTAGATCAGATAAAGGTTAGATTCAGGCCGATTAACAAAATACATGCTGATATAAAAATATAGTGATATACAACAGGTACTTACATCAGCACTGGAGCACAGAGAATTCCCGCAAGATATTTTCCTCGAATACGATCCCAATGGAGGAAGTCTTGTATTGTTTAACCTTATTTTCTAAAAGAGAGACGGGTAAGAAACATGTAGAAAATATGATCAGAATGCTATAAAATTTCATGATGCGAGGATACACACACGCTTCTTAGAATGGAGTTGACATTCTTTTGCTGGACTGGAGCGGACTAGTTCTTTGGCCACTAGAATCTGCTTATTATCAGTGGGAGTTGGGTTTCTCTGTGCTGGAGCAGTATCTATGAAAAATGGAGTTGGTTTATTATCTCCTGGCGTTTGGATCTTTTGCAAAGACCTGGTTTGTAACCCTTCAGATTCTAACATAGCCATCTTCCCCTTGCATGCCTTATATAGAAGAATGGTGCTTCAATTATAAAACATGCTATAGCAGAGATGGAATAGGTACTGAAGAATAGAAAGGCATGACATATTGACATGTATTCCCTCCATCCGGAAATAAATGGATGGGTCTAGGAGTATTTCAGTTCTAGATACATCCAGTTTTATCCATTTCTGCGACATGTAATCCGGGCGGAGGGAGTATGACGTAAGAGCTAGGGATACGACAGGACAACACAGTAAAAAAACACTGAAAACCCACTGCAGAACCAAAGTAATCAAACCCACTGATATGAGATAGTACACTCATGCCGCTCATGATGCAAAACTACCAGGCAGTTTTCCTTACAAAAATCAACATTGTGGCCTTTAATCATACATTTTGCTACAACTAAATTTAGATCAGATAAAGGTTCGATTCACGCCGATTAACAAAATACATGCTGATGTAAAAACATAGTGATATACAATAGGTACTTACATCTGCATTGGAGTACAGAGAATTCCTGCAAGAATCTTTCCTCACAGACGATACCAGTGCAGAAATTCTTCTATCTGTTAAGTTTATTTTCTAAAAGAGAGATGGGTAAGAAACATGTAGAAAATATGACCAGCATGCTATAAAATTTCATGATGCAAGGATACGCACACACTTCTTAGAGTTGAGTTGACATATTTTTGCTGGACTGGAGCGGACTAGTTCTTTGGCCACTGGAATCTGCTTATTATCAGTAGGAGTTGGGTTTCTCTGTGCTGGAGCAGTATCTTTAAAAACTGGAGTTGGTTTATTATCTCCTGGCATTTGGATCTTTTGCAAAGGCCTTGTTTGTAACCCTTCAGATTCTAACATAGTCGTCTTCCCCTTGCATGCCTTGTATAGAAGAATGGTGCTTTAATTATAAAACATGCGACAACAGAGAGATGGAATAGGTACTGAAGAATAGAAAGGCATGACATATTGACATGTATTCCCTCCATCCAGAAAAAATGGATGGGTCTAGGCGTATTTCAGTTCTAGATACATCCTTTTTTATCCATTTCGGCAACATGTAATCCGGACGGAGGGAGTATGGTGTAAGAGCTAGGGATACGACAGGACAACACACCAAAAAACACTAGTTGAATGTAAAACTGTATGCTAGCGGAATACATATAGAAATAACTAAGGCAACATACACGTGTATGATTGGGAAAATAAGATGGCATTGCAACAGAGCACTAGAACAACACTTCAATGTAAAAAAACATGGTATGGTAGACAGATGAAGTACATACTGATGAATAACAATGCATAAGATATTCAGAAGCATGATGTCCAAATTAAGTAGATGGCATTGCGATAGAGTAGAATGACATTACTTAAATTTGAAAACATGTTATCATGAATGGAATAGGTACTGAAAAACAGGAAGGCATGACATATTTACATGCATGATCAGCATGCTAAGCACATGGCATTGTAACAGAGTAGATACACTCCAGGACATTATATGCATGTTGTACCCATATCACAGGCCAAGTTAGAGCGAGGACCTTGTGGGGTGAAGAGGATTCATCATCTTTCTGCAAGTCTTCTGAAGAACTGCCTTTACATGTTCCATCATATTGGGTATCATTGACATCAAGTTTATTGGCCTTTACATTGCTCCGTGAGGTTCTTGTGGATATATTAGTGTGTGCAATTACATCTGACATGCATGGAAGACAACTAGTAGTTAGATTTATGTAATGAGTGCCTATAGGAGACGACATAAATAGTAGGACTGGGGTTAACTAGCAGCAACAGGTCTCATAAACTAAAGGGAGAACACAGATGAAAGCTACAGAATATGTATCGTTTGTACTCGAGATTAACGAGATGGCACACAAAAGTATTAAAGAACAACATAGGAAATACTAGAAGTGGTATAATACTATAATCACCCACCTGTGGGATAGCATTGGCTGATGGATGATAACTATGGAACAGTGTTACCTAAAGAACAAGTATCTTAGCTGAACTATGGAACAACGTTAACTCCTGAACAAGACCTGTAAGAGATCAGCATGAATATACAGTGAAATGTGATGATCTATTTTCCATGCTTAGATGAATAACAAAGCCATAAATGTTGCACACAAGTAAGATGAGGGTACAACCTATCTGGCTGCCATCCATAGGAGTGAGCATCATGTGCTGACTTGTGGATGGCCCTGCAGTTGTTGTGGCTGTGCATGTCGGGCACGTGCATTCGATGCAGGGAACTATTGAGTGGGGACTATAGCTCCCTTCTGGTGTATGCTTCCCTTGTTGGAGTAGCTGCGGTGAGTCGGAAGACAGTGTGTCTGAAGATGCAGATAACGCATAATGTTAAGAACGACATATCTCTTTGATCTGAAGAAATACACTAAGAGATCAACAACAAGGTACGAGAGTGGTCACACGTCTGTTGACTGAAGACTAAATTGGGGTCACACGATTTTATTTTATTTTGGTACTGCCGATCTACGCCAGATGGCTGGCCGTCTTGTGCCTCCCGGCTGACACTGTTCGGAATCTTTCCCGAAGAGCCAGCGACCAACGGCAGAGCAGCCTGCCTCCGCCATCCGTGGCCCCAGCCAAAACCCCGTTCCCCGCCCACCGCACTGCCGTGGTTGCGCCGCCCCCGGGCCAATCCACAAAGACTCCCCGTCATCCGATCCGGCGGCGGCAGTACCTTCAACCCATGCAACTCTAAAAGATAGCCATCTAATTAAGCACTTCTTCCACGGCTAACTTTGCGGCCCCGCACCCTTACGTTAGACACCAGCCAACTGGCAGCCTAGGAGCTCCACCGCCTCGAGGGGTGCTGTTTCCCATTGCAAATCGATTGGCCCAGAATAAAAATTCAGACAACTGACGCCTAAATAAAGTGATTCGAGATGAGGCTGCGACCTATCTGGCAGCATGGTGAAGTAGGCAGGTCCAGCTGCCGAGTTGGTGAGGCCGGCGCGGTTGCGGTGGCGACCGGTGGCAGGGAAAGATCCATGTCGTGACGGTCGACGGCTACGCCGAAGCAGCGCCAGGACTTTGGACGGATCCAAAGTTGGAGCCGCTCCGGCGCTGTGAACAACGGCGGGGGTGAATCGGCTCCGGTACAGTTCACGCGGTCATCGTCGAGGCAACACCAGCAGCACGAAGTAAGAGGCGCACGACCCAGTGCACGACAGCAAATGGATAGCATCTCCAGCATTAGGGAGGAGGGCGGCTGTGAAATTGGTGCGGTGGGGGGCGCCATGGAGGTGGGGATGAGGTTTCGCGGCTCGGGAGAAGGGAGCTTCCCGGGGAGAAGGTGATTTGGCGCCCACGAGGTATGAATGGGGGCGGGCAGGGGAAATTGGGAGGGGAGTGGAACCATGTCTTACGGACACATTTGTTTGAAATGTGAGGGGGAGTTACAGTTCTACCCTTACCTATAGGCTTCTCGGCTTGGGTTTGTGTACTGAGGGTCGGGGATAGTAGAGTAACTTTGCTTCTCCCCAAATAGTGGGCGGGAGCGATTTCGAGCGAGGAGGGCGTTTTTTGAACTATAGTGGGCGCGAGCGATTTCGGGCGAGGAGAGCGTGTTTTGAAATAGTGGGCGCGAGCTATTTCGGGCGAGGAGAGCGTGTTTTGCCGACCATGGTTTATGAATTATTCGGCACATGTCATTTCGGAGGAGAAGGCGCGCTTGGATGAAGTTATGAACCTACCCTCGATGTACAACGGGCCAATTGATGCGTGTCCCACATAGGATGGTAATTTTGCGTATCCCATTTATGTGCTCGGGCGAATTCCACCGAGCAGAGAGGACGTTTAACGGTTCGTTCAAATTTTGGGAGAACGAGCATCCATGTCTACCTTACCAAGTCGATTCAGATCAAATTTTGAAATATTAGCTTGCCACTTCTTTTTTAGATGGAGAGATGATGCTCGGGAGTAATGTGTTTTTACATGCTCGTTGCTAGCGATTTACTATATGACAAATAGTTGACCCACTCAAAAACGCGAATCAAACCCAAAATGAAATATCTTGATTCAATGAAATAGCTCGTTCAGTAGGTCAAAATAGTGAACTAAATCCAAAATTGAACACCTCAATCGAGTAGCATGTTGTACAGTATTATAGTACTCCATGAACATGTTGAAAGTCAAATTAATGAACTTGTTTGATATACACATATATCCGTTCATGTGTGGATTGCAGACAACATGTTCTCTAATTTAAATATTTGAATGCAAGTTTATATCGAAACATGGTTTATATCAGTCTTTGATGCATAAAACACGACCTTCCCCTCCCCCGGACTCCTGTTCTCTCTTTCTCTCTCTCGCCGACAATCTTCAATTCTGTCGCACGCATCCGACACAAAAACCTTGTTCGTCCCTCTCCCTTTCTCTCCATCTCTCTCTCTCTCTCTCTCTCTCTCTCTCTCTCTCTCTCTCTCTCTTTGTGTGTGTGTGTGTGTGGGGGGGGGGTCTTTCTAGTTCGCATGCATATATACACCATCTATAGGTCTCTCTCGCACACTATGTATGATACTCTAGCTAGTCCAAGCTATATATCTTGGGTGCACTCATCGTACGCACACAGATTCCTTGGCTCTTTGCCTGTAACTCTCTCATGCACCACTATGTCATCTCGGAGCTCTCCCCCCGCTCTCTCAAACTCTCCATCCACCTGGGTCACACATACACATGCATATCTCACTCACACTCGATAGTCCCATCTAAAACTCTATCTCTCCCCCTCGTTCTCTCTCCATCTCACACACGCACACACACAATCTCATGCCCAGCTAGCCAAGTATGATGGTCTCTCACTCAACTGTAGGCACACGCAGTCCCTCCTATATGTATATGACTAGCTAATCTTAGTCTCCATCACAAACATGTGCATGGTCTATCTAGGTTTCTCTCGGGGCATCTTTCTATCGCGCACGCACTCCCTCGATCTCCCACCCATATAGTCCCCCACGATCTCGATGGGATCTCTCTATCACAAACACACCCTCTCTCCCTCCTCATGCGTCCATGCCATCCATGTGTCCCTCTCGACCTTTGTTCCTTGTTGGCCACACCACTATTGGACATGTGCTACAGGGGTGTCTCTCTCCGTTGCAAACAATCACACACTAGCTATCTTCGTGTATCTCCTCGCCTCGCTTTTCCATCTCGGAGATGCATGCGTGATATGTTCGCATAAGAAATGAAAAAACACACACACTCTCTCTAATTTATCGTTTGTTGTCACTTTCTCTTTCACACACATACTCTTTTTTCACACTTACTCATTCTCCTTCACACACACTTGATCTGTCTCGACCGAGACACTCTCCTCGGTCCATAGCATATAGATTTATTGAAAAGTCAAACATCACAAAGTTTGACCATGTATGTGGAGAAAAAGAATTACATCTAGTACGACAAACATATGCCATTAGATTCACCATGAGATGTAGTTTTGTATGATGTATCTTTGGTATTTTAAATATAAATAACATTTGCGTAAACCTGATCAAAGTTTCCAAAGTTTGACTTCTAAAAAAATTACATGCACTGCATTATCGAGCGGATGGAATATCTCTTTCCCCCTCTCAGCTATCTGACGCACCACTCAGCCTTATCGGGGCTCCTCAATCTCTCTCAAACTTTATTGGTCAGTTTGGTTCGTGACCCGACCCTCATGCCTTGATGGCTGGTACTGCCTGGTGTGGACGTGAGATGTAAAATATTTCTGCCTGGCCAGGCTTGTGTGGTGCTGAAGCATTTGGTTCATGCTTGGGCCAGGCAAAGCATTAACGTCCCATCAATCAATCCATGCACCAATTATTTAATGTTAATATCCATCCATGTTGCTGTTAGCCTCGTGGCCACACGACCAGGCACGACCAGGCGTTCGAAATCGGTCGCCTGGGCCAGGCTACTTGCAGTGTCTGGAGTTCAGCGAGGCTAATTAAAGTGCAAGGGAACCCAGGCCAGGCGGGCTTTCTTTTTCACAGGGTAGCAACCAAACAAGCATGCATGAAATCCAGCCACAACCCCAGGCCAGGCAAAAGATGCTCAGGACGCAAGCCAAACTGGCCTTATATCTCCCTGGTTCACACATACACATGTCTCGCTCAGTACCATAATCCCTCAATCCATCATAGGTGCAAGCACTCAATCCATCATAAGTATGATTATCTCTTACTAGCCAACAGGAACACACGTATTGTCTCCTTCCATCCATACATCTATCTCGATATCTCTTGGGTCATCTTCTATCGCGCACACACCTTGTCACTCGATCTCCCACCCATGTAGTCCCATCACGATCTCCAGGGGATCTCTCTATGACAATCATACACTCTCTCCTCCCCATGTTTGCATTTTCTCCGTACGTCTCTCTCGACCTCTCTCCCTTGTTTGTCAGACCCCTCTTGGCCACGTGCTAGCTTAGGGGTCTTGCTCTCTTGGTTCCAAACAACCACACACTATCTCCTCACCTTGCCTCCGTTGTCGAAGATGCATGCGTGATATGTTTGCATAAGACACACACGCTTTTTCTCTACTTTTATCGTGTGTTGTCCATGTCTCTTTCACACACGCACACACACTTTTTTCACTCACTCTCTCTCTCTCTCTCTCTCTCTCTCTTGTTAGGGACTCTGTCACGTCCATAAGCATATGGATGTTTTGAAAAGTCAAACCTCAGAAACGTTTGACCAGGTATATGTGGAGAAAAACATTTACATCTGGAACGATCATTAGATTCATCACAACATGTACTTACTTCATACTATCATTTATCTTTGATATTGTAGATATAAGTAATTTCTTTATAAACTTGGTCAAAGTTTCAAAAGTTTGACATAAAAAAATGTTGGAACTACATTATCGAACGGAGGGAGTAGCTCTTTCTCTCTCTCTCTGCTATCTCTCACGGGCCTCCCCTCTCACTCGAACTCTCTATACCGACGGATTATACGCTCACTGTGTCAGTGTATAGCTCCATATATTGTTTAGTTGACCGGTCAACCAATCATATGCTGCCTTGTCAGCTCGTGTTCTGTATCTTCGTGTGCTGGCCATGTGGCAGTGGGTGAAAATAAGTAAACTAGAGGCCCATCTGACACGCAGTGAAGTAAACAAAGTTGAAACCACTCGGGGTAGCACCCCGCACGCTAGTAAATTGAGGGCGCATTGAGGACAAACTTCTTGCGCGCGAAGGACACACTCGCGCACAATTCACCACTGCGCGGTGGCATGCACAGAAGGATGTACTCGTGCACACCCAACACACAACACACACCAGCACACGTGTACACATCTAGGAGTAGAAGGCCGTGGAAAAATCTGGCGCGATGGCCGCTGCCGGAGCCGTGCACCCCCAATCTTGGTGTTCCGTGCAATGCACGGGCATCTACGCACGGGAAATTATGTCGAACAGGGCTAGTTGTAAGAAGGCTAGCTCTACAGCCATGATGATAGTGACTGCAGATGGTGAGGCTGACTATGGTATGCCGAACACGGCGCCTATACTCAGGTGTCATCTCCGGCGCAGGGTCTTGTCACTTCACTGTGAGGAGCAGCACACAAGAATTTGACCAACGGATAGTACAGTGCTAGTACTCCTACTACTACATTGGTTGTACTACTACTAGTACTAGTAGCACCACCTTCTGGATTTAGGAGTACTACCACGTCCATCTGGATTTTAGTATTTGACTAGCAATATCTAGTAATGCATGCCACCAAAAATGTACTACTCCCTCTGTAAATAAATACATGGTATTTTATTCCTATCGCCGTGAGAACTTAATGTTTTTTTGCTACTCCTAACTAGAGTACTAATAGGATTACATGCAATGAACTAAACACTGCATGTCATGTTTGGTAGTAAGTCATTGAAAGCATGCACGGCCCACATCTCTCATTGGTTGATATGTCACGAAATAAGAAACAAGGAGGGAGTTAATGCACCGTGCCTAAGTATTTTGGGATTATTTGGTTTTCGTAAGGTGACTTACACAACATTTCTGTTTACATGCATTAACATTTAATAGTTAAATCAAAGGTCAAAACTTGGCGCAAAATGCAAAGGGGACCAATAAACCAGTAAACATCAAACTTCTCTCGTTTGGCCCCAACTAGAGGTCCGGTGAGATGACTATACTGCACCAGCACGGAGGGGGACGCAGCTTCATTGACTTACGGCAACTGCCTTTGGGTGAATGACACGTGGCCCCAGGGGGTGGCTGGCCCACCTATCATACAGCCAAAGGCAGGTGCAGTAGAGGGCCGAGGAGTAGTACGAAATCCTACGCACCTATGCACGCTAACCAAGGGCTGAGTGATCACTCGAATCGCAAGATCAGTTGACTAGAAGCTACGCTAGACCCATGGAGGCGATGAGTGCGAGCATCAGCCGGCTGTGCCAGATGGTCCACGACGCCGGCCTGCGGCCCGGCACCGAGGAATGTCTCCAGGTAATATTGCTTGAGGCCGCCAGGGCGAGGGCCGCTTGGATGACAACTTCGTCTCCTTGTTCGATGAGGTCCTCGTCGGTTTCCTCGACAAGTTCACCGTCGTCAAGAAGCTTGCGAACGACTTTGACGTAAGCCTCCAGCCGACGCGCCCAGGCTCTGCGATGCCCGCCACCCTCAACAGCCACTATGGTAACAACCTCTTTGACGCACTGGTGGCCCTGCGACTGCCCGCCATCGCGCTGGAGAATGTCCACCTCGAGGTCACGCTCGCCGCGCAGCGCCTGGCGCAGCAAGACACCATCGACATAATCACCCACGTCTACGCGCAAATCGTCCACAAGGACTACTACATGCAAGAGGAGGACGATAGGACACTGGCCTTCTTGGAGCACAGGGCAACCTTGGACGGCACTGTTCAGAAGCATGTTGAGCTCGCCGCCAACGCCGCTGCTCCTCACACGTCGGTTGGTGACCCGGTGCACTAGGGCGTGAGGATGTCGTTGAACGTTGATGGATTCGTATGTATTTTTATCTTTCCGTCAAATCCATGTAGTAGTATATGATACTACAGTAATTATCTTACCTTTCGCATCAACTTCATAATTTTCGTACGTACTCCATGCATGAACGGCGCCAGAACCAAACTTCTCATTACTCTAGGCAAAATCGTTATTTTCTATCTATCAGTCGCGCCATGGAGCAGAACCAAATTTTACAAGTTACGAGTTCAAAAGGAAAAGCCTGCCATGTTGGCGTCGCACCCCCACATGGTTGGTCCGGCACGCCGCTCAAGCGGGAATGTGTGCGGTGTTGCATTTTCACTTACAAGTGGGACCACAGTTGAGAAAACCGACTATCGGCAAACCCCCACCCCGCCCACCACGCGATGGCTGAGAAAACAGGAGGGAGAAGAGATGGCTGTAGCACGGACTCCAAGAAAATTGGTGTCGGATGGGACTCGTGTGGGTGGCGTGTGCCGTACTGCTAGACGTGAATGCTACTGAGTTATGGCCCATGCCACCCCACTATATCGAGCCTATGTCAAGGTATGTAGAACAAATTTCCTGCAGTCCGTGCTCAGCCCTCCTCTATCTCTCTTCTCAGCCAGCCAGCGGAAGCGCGGAGTCCATTGTCTGTTTACTCACATGCGGCCCCACATGTCAGTGAAAACGCAAGAGGGACCCACTGAACCTGCACATCTTTCACCTCGACGTGCTGGTGATGAAAAAAAAATCCAATAAAGATCTTCGGTGGCCACTTTTGGAGTTACTCAAGAGTAGTAAGATTCTATTTACAGTTTAACCCAAGATGCACATCTCGTGGCTTCAACTACCACTCTATTTTCTTTCATGACATGACCTGGATGTTGGATGTCCCACGTGTCGGTAAAAGGAGGAAGAACCCGACCAAATCTTCGGTTCTGCTCTCAGATTAGACTAGTTGTGCTAACTTAAAATTTTTATTGTGTACTCCCTCCGTTCCAAAATACTTGACTTCCATTTGTCCAAAAATGGATGTACCTATATACTAAGACATGTCTAGATACATATATATTTTGACAAATAGAAGGCATGTATTGTGCAACAGAGGGAGTATAATGGATGCAAGTTTTTGTATTGGGAAGAAGAGTACATCCATATATTGATAGAGCGCAATTTAGTAGATGTTCTATCACTTTTAGCTAGCACAGACGCAAGATCGAGCCTCCGCAGATCAACAATGAATGCATCAAGAAGGCACTAATCCAACTTACAGGAGTAGTAAAATGTATTCTTGTTTTCTTTGCTCTTGCTTTTCTAGTTAAAATTATCGTTGGAGTCCATGCAAAACGGAGGTGTGTTTGGGGTCGTGCGTTGGATTTGGCCTTACAAGTGGGACCGCAGTTAAGGAAACCGACTATCGGCAAACCCCCACCTCGCCCGCCGCGCGATGGCTGAAGTTAGAGAAACGACGAGGTTGAAGATATTGCTCTAGCACGGGCTCCAAGAAATAATATGGTGTCAGATGGATGTCGTGGTGGTGGCGTGTGCCGTACTCCTGGACGTGAATGCTTGTTCTGGCCCATGCCACCCTACTACTTACTCCCACTATATAGTACTAGTATCGAGGATTCGAGGTGCTGGTTACGTACATCGAACACATTAACATATGGCTACAGTAAAAACACCCGCCCGACGCGCGAAGCATCTGAAGCTAGTACAAATAGTGTACTACTATTGTTGATTGGCCTCATCCGATAACCTGTTGCAATGCACGTACAATTATGTATTCGGAAAATATTTTTTTGCCTCGTCGCACCACTCACTCAGAGAAGCGACTCGAAAGCCATTCATAAATTTAGTAAGTTTATCACACACATATCATTTTATTACATACAACAGGTCATCAACACACATCGACAACGAGGATACATTATAAATACTAAAGTTTTCACCACACAACAAATAACAAGCAATGAAATGAACTTCAACTCAACCATTCCTCGGCGTTGGAAACACTTGCTTTGAACCACAAGTGATTCTCTGGGACGGGCCATCGATTGTCGATCTGGAAACCAACACAGGACTGATCATCCAGGCTGAAGCGGCCTACTATATCCCTACAAGGGTAGGGAACCACACAAATGTCCGAGGTATAGACACAGTTGCTTATCATAAATGTGTCGACAACAGTTGGATCGCCTTTCGCCATCATCGGATAGTTTTGTCCAAGGAAGAGCGAGTTTTCTCCAAGACTATCAATTCTGTACCAGGGAGAAGGAGTTGGCGCTAGCGCACTAGTATCCATCCCGAATACCATGCAACGGGTGTTGGAATAGGTCCGGAGAGTGCGACCTTGGGAGACACCTGCTTCCTTACCAGTTACATCATCAGTGGGCTGTATACACACAAGAAGAGGTGATCCATCGGAATTAGTTGCTAGGCGCCACAGAGTATATGGGCGCTGCTCGTCCTCATGCTCGTGATCATCACCATCGTCATCTCCCCCTTGGTTATAAATTTTTTCAAGTATAGGTTGTGGGATGTTCACAGGACCTTGGAAACACAAGAAGAAGGTTAATTAGTAAAGGGAAACTTGCTAACCCGCATGCATGTGGATGAAACAATTATAATTACGGTGGAAGACAAACGTACCGAAACTATGAGGATGCCATGCAAAAACAGTGCCATGAGTGGTGGCAGCAAACACAAGGCGCTCGTATTGAATTGCATCACAGTACTCATCCGTGTACAGAAACTGATTTTTGAGCAATATCCATCGAGTGAAACCATCAAGGAAGGCAACAAGCTTGTTGAAGATAGCAACAACATCATAGTCACTGTAATTCCAAGAGCGGTTATGAACTCGACAAATTGCTATCTTCCGTAGAATACAGTCACCATGATCGTATTTGAACGTGCGTACATTACCGGTGTGCTCAACCTCTGGGCAGTGTGCTGAGATTTTTGGAAGTGGAACCCGGCGATGAGTGTACACATTCACAAGTTCCCACTCGCAGTTGGACCCAATGTAAACAACCCAATCTCCATTTGCGCTCGCCCAAGCCTTGCCTCAAGCGGTGGCATCTTAACATCATATGTATCATTATCAAGCGACATCAACTTGCACAGGGCGAGGCCTCCGTCATGCCGGCGCCAGTCATCATCAGGGTCACGGCGAAGAAGATAGGGGAGATCAAACCGCTCCTTGACTCTTGGGTTCTTTGTAATGATGTTATTAGTTAAGTCGAGAATGGGCTTGAACGAACCTGCCATGCTAGCCGAGGTGATGATGTCGCACCGATCAATGAGTTCCTCCACCATGTCATCTTTCAGATCGGGGCAAGAATAACGGGGTCGTTTCTGGCCTGTTCCCTCCATGGAGAAGACGATCGAACAATGGCAGAAGAAAGGGTGAAGGGCTGAAGGAAAATGGAGGTGGGAGAGGAAGAGTGTGCACAACAGTTCCAAATCTAGAGGGAAAGGCAAAGAGTCGGTGGACGGTTGCGAGTTTGCCACGGTTCACGAAGAGGTGCCCCGGCCTACACGTCCGTTCGGAAATACTCCTACTACTCGCCGTCGTCTCACTGATATGTTGGAATGGGACCACATGTCAACAAACCATGGTGTGTAATTTCTCGTGCAAAATGCGATCTGGCCGCGTTGGCCCGAGGTGCCGCATTAGTTATCGACCTTTATTTTTTTAATGGCGTGCCGATCAGTTTTTAATCACGACTAACTGGTACTGTACGCAGAGAAAATATAAACTACTCTACCACTACTCCACCTCCAGTACTAGTAGTATAAAAAAGATATATAGGCTGGAGCTTGAGCGCTTTCTTGCTAAGGCTGCCCACTTACTTCTCACACTACCACCCTCTCTCTAGATCTAAAAAAGACGACCCCTCTCTCCCTCCTCACCAGTGGTCACAGATCCGCCGGGGAAGAAAAGGACGTGCAACGTTGACGCACTCGTCCTCGGCGAGCGAGGTCATGCACCAACGACAAGCCCGTCCTCTCAGACCTAGCGCCCGCGCGGGATGTCCTCCGTCCCCAAGCTCGCTGCCGTAGTGTGTGCGGAGGACGATGACCACGAGCGAAGCCACTTCCTGCCGACCCTTAGGTATGCTACCTCTTTTCGAACCATAACCTTGTTCTATTGTCCCATCTGCCACGTCGTTGCATGTGGATCTTTTTCCACTCCACCATCTTCCCAATTTGCTATCCTCTGGTCTGCTGGCCACGCATACGAAGACCATAATTTGCATTATAAAAGGAAACCCTACTTCATGCAGACTAATCCATGTCTGGGTTAGATAAGGAAAGGAAGGGAGACTGTACTGTCCAAGAGAGTAGGCATCGAACCCGCATCTAGGTTGAAAAGGGGAAAATCAGTAGCTAAGGAATGAGTCTCATGTCTCTTGGTTGAAGAAGGGTAGAAAGGCATGACAACGCAATAGAGAATGACCAGGTCGATCGGTTTGTTGTCCTCACATAGGAAAAAGGTGGCTAAAGAGAGAGAAAATGGGATGTAATCCACATATGCTGCCTGGATATTTGTTGCTCTGGGCAACCATACCTCCCTCACCACTCTGCGTCCGTGGAGGTACATCGTACTGGTGCGCCCACTATCCGGATGGGCCTCCCATGCTCTTATTGCCACTTTTTTTGCTGTTAGTATAACGCCAGCAGTCAAGTCAAGCAATGCTACTGCTAAAGTGATGCCACATTTAACTAATGCCGCTCTCAGTCTAATGCCACCAATAAATTTAAGCAACGCCAGCAGTCTAAGGCATTCTAATGCTGTTGCACAGCCAGTATACCAACGATGAAACTTGTTACTACCTTCAGATTTTTGCACTGTTAATGCTTATAGAGTTACATACCTCACTTTCATGAGATAAGTTAATTTTTTTGTACAGTGTCACCAAAATGCCAAGGCGCTGATGTCATTTCATTTTGGTTAAATTGCACAGACAATTATGAAGACAAGAGGAAAGGTCAAGAGTGGGCACCTCCTCCTCCGGCTGTTTTCTTGATTCGTTCAATCAAGTTTTTATGTTTGATTGATTATCAAGATTGGGATAGCAATTTTTAAGGTCCCCCCGAGTTCGAAATGATATTTACCTTGGAGGTACATGGTTTGCAATTTTTTATATTGTCATTAGTTAATAATGCTAGTTACCTTCAGACTTTTGTATTTGGTTTAATGCTCATGCAGAGCTAGTATACCAATGCTGAAACTTGTTACCTTTACATTTTGTATTGTTAATTCTTATAGAAACCTTCCAGTGCTAGAGTTTATTGAAATCTGTTCAGTAAAACCATTGTACTATACCCTGTAATAAACTAACTACTCTACTGTTGCACTAGCCACTGGATTAGTGTATATTTGTAGTATTCGAATGGTGTTGCATTAGCGTATGGACATAAATAAAGTGTGGCAAGCTTTCCCAGATATGTGCTCAATAAAACTACTACCTATTTTTCTAAATACTAGATGTTTGCGTACTTTAAATTGAACCACGAAAACGTCTTATATTAAGGAACAAAGGGTGTAGAGTTCACTCAAATTATCCCGGTAAAGCTAGTCACACCTTTGTTAAAATTAATGTTCATTATGTTATCGGAGGAGGTCTGTATGTTTGTCTCTAATGCCTGTCGACTACATACCTGACATCATGATGTAATGTTAAGTCATTTCGTTTTGTACAATGTCACTGAATTGTCAAGGTGGTGATGACATTTTATTTTAGTAGAACTGCACAAAATTTGCTTAAAAGAAGAGGAAAGGTCAGGAATGGCTCCGTTTTTCAGAAAAAACTATGTATGCCTTCCTGACATCAGCCGCTATTGCTTTATTTATTCCTTCAAAGAGGTGGTTAGAAATAGTCTTGCTACCTTTTCCCATTATGAAATTGGAATGCTTATATTTGTGAGTCTATGCTTCAACTAGTGCCACTTTTAGAGTAATCACACTTTCAATATCTATGCAAACAGGGATGCTCGATTTTAGTGGGACTGCACAAAAAGACCAACTGGTTCAACATTAGGAGCATGTTTTCTCCAAACCTTTATATCCCATTGGTGGCACTATGAGCCGTTCATTACGAAGGTACATGGTTTGCTACTATCTTGCTACTCTTTTTGTACTGTCATTAGATAGTAATACTAGTGGTTTGCATGTGAATTTATTGGCAGGGTGGACCTACATTGGAGGTGCAGGACAGGATTCAATGATTGGATGCTCAATTTCGGTTGTATTGATTTCACCTCTTCCATCACTGCGAACATGGATATCCTTGGTCTGATGAAGAATAGGCTCTATATTTGTGCTCCGAACCAGCAAATCAATTTAGTATGAAATTGTCCAGGGCAAAACATAACTGTATCAGATTGTCCAGTGCAGAACATGACAGATGCTAAGCGGAAGAGACATGTTTAAACCGAAAATACAAGGTGTGGTATACACTACTAGGAAAAGGGCTATAGATGGAAATGACACTAATGGCGCACCAGACAAGTGGTGCGCCATTAGTATATACTAATGGCGCACCACCCTCTGATGCGCCATTAGTGTTGAAACTACTAATGGCGCACCCTGACCACGGTGCGCCATTAGTACCAATTTTTTTTTTGAACTAGTGCGCCTGTCCAAACATACTAATGGCGCATCCCCTGGTGGTGCGCCATTACTAGTTGTAACTAGTAATGGCGCACCATCCAGGAGGTGCGCCACTAATGTTATTTTTTTATTATTGCTTTTATTCCTTTTTTTGCAAAAGTTCTAATGGCGCACCGCCAGGGGGTGCGCCATTAGTAACCTGGATTACTAATGGCGCATTTGTTGCTGGTGCGCCATTAGTAAGTGGGCAGCAACAAGATATTTTGGACAGCCTCTCCTCCCACACTCACTTTCTCCCCACTTCATTCTCTCCACCGCCTCCTCCTTGTCTC
>NC_041380.1:51751448-51806715 GCF_002162155.2 Triticum dicoccoides | reverse complement strand
CGCCGCCTCGACCCCGCCCCGACGCCGCTGCCCCACCTCGACCCCGCCCCGTCCACACCACCGTCGACCCGCCTACCCAAGGTACGACCACCTCCTCCTTACTTCTCCATTCCGCAAGTCCATAGCCTCCTCTCACGTGCTTGCTTCCTTCTCCATTCCTACTACTACTCCCCTATCAGAACAGAACACCATTGATCATGCACAAAATTATGCTGGTGAGGCCTGATGGTCACCGCCAGTGGAACACAGGGAATCAAAAACTGAAATCCGGGTTTCAGGAGATAATCAGACATAACTGGAACACAGCTCCCAACTCAACTAACCCGAATTTGAAAGGAGTTCATCTCTATTTGTCAAATGGAGATAAAGATGGCGATTAGTACTACCCTCAGCTTATCAGCAGTTAACAATCTCGATTTCGACTTGGAATTAGACACTCAAAGATACAAACAACTGCTGATATCCTAAAAATTCAGAACAGTATAGCTATCATTTTGAAGTTTGAAACTAAAAAATATCGGCAGCAGTAATTGTTCTAAGATGGTTCAGGATAGTGGATCTTAGGCATTACATTTTTCTTTTTGATGAAATAGGCATTATATTTAAGCTGGCAGTACAGTAGGCATAACCTTCTACCTCACTTAAACAGTTGACAATTCTTTACCTTAGTCTTTGCATCCCATCAGCAAGCTTTTATTGGTGGCTCACCAAAACTAAACATCTAAAGGCATCCTCCTAGCCTCCTGGTACATCAATTTCAAGGTAGGCGAACCATGGTTCCATTTAACCAAGTGAACTTCCTTTTCTTCTTGCTAGGAGTTGAAAATTTGGCATTTGTGGTTGTGACGGTTAAATGAAATGGAGATACTCCTCAGTAACAGACCAGGTGAATAACTTATGTGCACAAGTGCAGCAGAAAATTTACAACAGACTAATTAGATTCATTTTTCTTTTGTTTGAGAGAGAGTTAGCTGGAATTTTTGAATAAAACGTAAGTCTAATCCCAGCGAAAAATTCAAGCTATCTTAACCTCCAATTTTGATCAAGTAAACTCAATATTTCTGGGACAGTTAGAGTATCCATCGATCATATTTGAACCTAATACCAATTCATTCATCTCCATACCACTGCAGACACAACAGAACAGAGGCACTTCATCACCCACGGTTGAGAAAGCAAGGTAGAATCACCACACTGGTGGGCACTTCATCACCCAGGTATAACTTTTACTAATTCATGAATAAATATATATTTTTCACTGCATACATACTATTTCTCTTTTTTTTCTGTTCTTTTCAGATCAATATTGTTGTGATCTTTCATGTCTTCTATAACAGGGAAAATGGTTGTATATGATAGACATCGAACCGTTTCTGTAAACTGAGTACTAACTGAGTTCCCTAAAAAAAGAACCTTAGTACTAACTGAAATATGATGGAACAGAAAATACAATGAAATCAATACGGAACATGCTAGATAAATATTGCCATGAAACCAGATGACACTGATAATTTTAGTGGAAAACAAAGGACTCTTCTGTTATTTTTAGTGAAAAGTTGGTCCACCGACCACTCACATATCCAATTTCCATGATCCTCAACGGAAGTCAGAAACACAACATATCCATGGACTTCTCATTGTTCAAAATCTTCTCTTAGGATTAACCACAACAGCATATCGGGGGTTCAGGAATCAAAATATCAGTTACATCAAGAGTTAGCAATGACCAAACTGGCATGTAACAGAGACACTATAAAAGATAGCCAACATCCAGTTAGGCCAATTTTCTGAGGCTATTCCAAAATTAGACGGCATTTCCCCTTTGCAAGCGGTTGCATAGTCTTCAGCAAGGTGTGGTGCAGCTTCCTTGTGAGGGCATATGAACTTCTCCACAAATACCTTCTTGCTCAGCATGACTATGCTATAGTAGTCCCGGTACTGACCTAGCAATCCATTTGCCTTAAGAAACTGGATAATTAGAAGAAGAAACTGTCTCCTGATTTTGATGTATTTTGCCTAAAGTCTCTAATTTTGATGTATTTTTCTTAATTCAGCGAACCGTGAGATGGACTTAGAAGAAGAAACTGTCTCCTGATTGCAGTTGATTAATTAGTATATATGTTGTAGACTTGTAGCATACCTACCTCTATATGGTTTTATATTTCAACTTGATTTCTGAATATTCCAAACCACACGCGAAGTCCTTTCTTACAAGAAGAAGTTTCTCTTCATAACAGCGAACAAAACTACTGTCAATCAGCTCAGTTCTAGTGCTGTTGGATTTTTTTTAATTGGCTTCTTGCAGTTTTGAAAATTCAGTTTATTCGGTTACTGAAAATTCAGTTAATTCAGTTAGGCACACAAATTTCAGAACTTTTGTGTGCCCTAGTACTTGGTGTTTGTAGAAAACCAGGAGTGTCAATGGGACTAGAATTCACTTGTTCTTATATGGGTTTGTAAAACTTGTTCATGTACTGAACTACTAATGCCTTGTGATGCTCTGAATTACTTGTGATGCCTCTGAATTACTTGTGATCACATTGAGAAAGACTTGTAAAGATGATGATCATCTTTAACAGAAAACAATTTGTGATGATTTTGATAGTTTGCTGGGTTTTGTCTCCGACCATCGTGTCGTGATGATTTTGCAGGTACCCCGAGAGGCCCTTGAGTTTGCCGGAATGTCGATTAACTTCCGTTCCGGCAAATTCAGGTACTCCATATGTCCTATTTTCAGCAAAGGTCATGCTGAAATTTTCCGTGAATTTTAGCATGACTTTGCTAAAAATAGGACATATGGGGTACTTGTGACTAATGCATAGGCCGGGGTATCTTAGTAGTTAATTAAGTAGGATCAAGTGCCCCGGCGTACTTGTGACTAATGCATGGCTTTTAGGGTGCCTCGGTGTCGATAAAAACTGAAATGATGAAAAGTTAGGCTTTTAGGGTGCCTTGGCGTCGAAAAACCCTCAATGATAAAAGCTTAGATTTTAGGATGCCTCGGTGTCGACAAACCCTAAATGATGAGACCATGATCTTGTTCCTTGACAATAACCAACTTTTTGACCAAACTTTGTTTCTATTTAGAGAGAAACATGGCCCACAACGATGAGGCCGGGGGTTCGGGCGGCAAGGCATTCTGGGAGCTGTCCCAGGAGATGGAGGAAAAACCTCACTTGTATGAGGCCGCCGCCTTCCCCACCGATCCTGAGACCACGGATGGTGCCGCCGAGGATGACCACACTGATGCCACCACTAATGGTGCCGCCGAGGATGCCACCACTGATGATGGCGGCGCACGCACAGATAGCAGCCAGCCGAAGAGGCAACGGAAGGACCGGCGCCCGATCGTGCTCCGCACCCTCAAGGAGGAAGTTACTGAAGTGGACTCCAACGGGAATCCAACGGCGCCCGAACGAATAGTCAAGGGGTACTCGCTTCAGCTCGGGTGCATTGTCCGGAGCACCGTCTCGATCAACACCGAGAACCTGAGGCATCCTGACCGAGGGAATTTGCGCCACCTCCTCTTCACGAAGCTGCACGAACGATACAAGTTCCCCGCTGAATTCGAAAACACAAGCCTCAAAGGGAATAAAGTGAACAATGCTGCCCTCACGAAGATGAGCAAGGCCCTGTCTACTTGGAAAAGCAATGTGAAGAGAATGATCGAGAAAGGTGAGAGTTATGAGAAGATCAAGGAGAAAAATCCTTCGATCACCGAAGATGACTACAACGACTTCAAGATCAATTGCTCGAGCACCGCAAGCTCCCAATCAAGTGAGTGGGGGAAACAAATGCGGGAGCTGAACATAGGGGAACACACACTCGGTCCCGGCGGTTACAGAGTGGCGGAGCCTATATGTGACAAGGAGGAGGCGGACCGTGCCGAGCAAGGCCTACCGCCCCTCTTCGATAAATACGGTGACAAGCAGACCAGGAACTTTGTCAGGGCCCGGTACAAGAAGGACCCGAAAACAAAGGAGCTTACCACGGATCCGAAGACCAGGCGGCTTGAGCTTGTTCTGGTAAGGAATACACCCCCGCATAATTAGCTCCATATGGTTGCATTCTAATTAATGAAGCCGAATTTCTAAATGGTTCACATTCCTTCCGCAGGCGACTGAAAGCAGTAGCGCGGGGTCGACTCAGAGCAACCCTTGGGACACCACTCTAAATAGGGGGTTGAATATAATGAAGAACAAGGATAAGCTCAGTAAGCCGACGTCAGCTGGTCGTGTGGCCGGCAAAGGCTTGTCGACAAAATGGGGGTCATACTATACCGCTGGTGTGCGGAAGGAGAAAAAGACCAGCTCGGAAAGCCAGGCGCGAGAGGTTCAAGAACTCAAGGCACAGGTGGCGCGGATTCCGGAGATTGTCCAAGAGCAAGTGGAACAATGACTCGGAGCGACGATCACCGCCCTTGTGCCTACCTTGATCTCGGGGTTGAGTGCGTGGATTGCGGGCGGCCAACAGGGGCCGCCCCCGATTCCTAGCTTCACGGCCAGCAACTCGCATAATGCGATGGCGGGGCCATTGGTGCCTCCAGCGGAGGCGGCATTGGTGTCTCCGACGCCGGCACGGGAGCTTAATGCACCCGGGTGTACGCCGGCCGGCACCTCTTCAGCAAGCGGCCGCTCCGTCAACTGCACGCCCGCCGTTGGCGGTGCCTCGACATTAGCCGAGCTCGACGCCATCATCACGGTAACTAATTAAGCCTCTCTCGGCCGAGGACTTCCTCTCCTTGCCTTTGACTGGGCATGCCTGACGCCCTACATGTTTTCCAGGGCGCCGCCGACGTTCCGTGCACTCTCCTCCACTTCGTGAACAACGAGTTGGTCGATGTCGCCAAGGGCAAAATCGTTCAACCGGGCAACCCCTTGTTCCACGGTACCCAGATGCCACCCAACTTGTTTAGGGTTCAACTGGTTCGGGTGCTGCCAGGCTGCGACGACTTGTTACCTCCGATTCGACCCGTCGGGGCCGACGATGATGACGTGATGACCCTCAGCGCCTGCCTGAGCTGGCCCCTGCTTTGGCCGAAGAGCCAGATTCGTTTGGGGGCGGGGGACACCACCCCAAAGACAACACCGCCAGTCGTGCCGGCGCCAAGTCGGCCCCATGGCAAGACCGCCGTAACGGTGCCGGACATCCCTATGCCACTGGATCCAAACATGCATATGGCACAGGATCAGAACGACGACGACGATGACGATGATACATTTGGCAACGTCGATCAGTACTTTGCCGAGCATGGGTACGATGGCGACTTCATGGGGCCTCCTTCTCAAGAACCAAACCCAACAAAAGACGTGTGCGATCTAGCTCGTACCGCGGAGAAGCCAAGTTGCAACAGGCGCCGTCTGGCGTTCAGCTCTCAGGAGACGCCTCCAGCTGCCGACTTCACCGAGCCTCAGATAGGCGAGGTGCAAAATATTATCAGCCCCAACACACTCAAGAAGGCGGTCTGTGAGCAGAACTCGGTCCCATTACAGGAGAAGAAGAAGGCACGCAAAAGAAAGACTAAGAAGGGTGCGAGCCAGCCGGCACCGAGTATGATCCGTGCTCAGGACGGGCCACCTTCACCGCAGGATATCTCGAGGAGGGGGCATGTGGCGGGTAGGGCGATGCTACCGACAAATATGCTCAATGCTGCAACCGGTGCTATGCGGAGTCTGCATGACAGTGTTCTTGCTTTGGAGAAGCGGCGTCTCAGGGAGAAGGATGTGGCATACCCGGTTTTCGCGGCCAAGGTGCCAGAGGGCAAGGGATTTGTGGATAACTCCATCGGGCGTACGATCGTCCTGCGTTTTGATGAAATCCACGCTATGTTGAACCTTCATCCGCTGCACTAAACCTTCGTTCAGCATTTTCGCTGAGTATGGAGATGCGGATCATTCGCGACAAGACCCCGGACATCGTGATAGTCGACCCCTTCTACATGCGTGCCAAGATCTTGGGCAGCGCTGGGAACCGGCAAGTCGCGAGTTCTTACCTCGAAGGCGTCATTCTGGCAAACCAAGATAAGGATAACTTCCTCGTGCCTTACTTTCCCGAGTAAGTCCTCCCCTCAACCGGCCCGTAACATATGAATTCTTACTTTTCGATCGTTTTTCTTTTAACATTCCGTGTTTTCTGCAGTGACACACGTTGCACGCTCATCCTCCTAAGCCCCAAATATTCCATGGCCACGTATTTCGACCCGGACCGTCAGTCGAACGTAGACTACACAAATGTCAAGAAGGTTCTTGATGATGTTCTCCCCGGCTACGCCCAATCTGGAGGCACCTTCACCAGGCCTATTCGTAAGTACGGCAAGCACGTGTTCTCCCACAATACGACGTTCTGCTGCGTCAAGCAGCCGCCTGGCGGTCAGAAGGGTGCCTACTACGCCATCCATCACATGCGGGCGATCGTACGGGACCATCATCAACTTCTGCTACCGAGTAAACTCAAAGATTGGGCCGCGAGCGTGTCGGCAATCCAGGACGCGGACCTCCGACAAGAATTCTTTTGCATCCAGTCGGAGTTTGCGGAAATCATCCATCAAGATGTCCTTCGTACCTCGGGGCAGTTCTACCTCAGAAATCAACCGTCCAACAGTGACATCGACACAATGCTACAAATGCAGGATGACAACGCCCGTTCTTTCATGACTCCCACGATAGACGGCGGCTTCATCCACGCTCCGGTCCCTTGAGTCGAGTTGTCTAGTTCTGAAACATCGATTGGCTCATGTTGTAATTAAACTTTAATGAATTTGTAGTATGTCTCTTTGGTTTCGAGAGTCGTTCAACTTAGATGTAATCGATGCTATTAATGTCTTCCTTTTCTCTTCCGATCGTTCTGTTGCATAATTATATATTGCTTATGTATTGTCTGTGAATTGGTACTAACGTTTCGTTTGGCTAGTGCATAGCGATGCCGACGTATGTCGTGTACAAGGGTAAGGTTCCCGGAGTCTACGATGACTGGGAGGAGTGTCGGAGACAGGTTCACCGATTCAGCGGTAACAGTTACAAAGGGTACACCACTAGGGCCGAGGCCGAATCTAGATACGCCCGCTATCTAGCGGGAGAGGGGAGGGAGCGTTGGAGGAACCAGATGAAGACGAGTTTCATCGTGATGATGCTCATCGTGATGACCGCAGCTCTCTTCTATGTGATGGTAGTTTAGATGATCGATATCGACTTGTAATGTGAAGACAAACTCGCTACTCGCGGTCTCGAGACTTGTAATATAATGTTCTATCTTTGTTCGGTCTTTTTAATTCGGAGACTAATATGATGAATTGTATTCGGAGACTAATATGATGAATTGTATTCAAAGACTAATCTTCTATTGTATTCGATGAATCTGTTGTTGATGTGTGCTGTCTATATTTTGTCAAACTATACATTTTGTAACCTGTGCAAAAAATAGAAAATAAAAAGATAAAAAAACCTAATATTCATACTAATGGCGCATCACAGGACAGTGCACCATTAGTATGACAGTGCATACTAATGGCGCATCACTGGGTAGTGCGCCATTAGTATGCTGCGGTTACTAATGGCGCATCCAGTGGTGGTGCGCCATTAGTATGCCAAAGCACCTGGGTATACATGGCCCCTGGGAGGCATACTAATGGCGCACGCTGGCCTATACTAATGGCGCACCCGCGGTGCGCCATTAGTATACCAGATACTAATGGCGCACCAGGTGGTGCGCCATTAGTAAAAATTACTAATGGCGTGCTGTTAATGGCGCACCACAGATGCGCCATTAATGGCCATATTAGGTGCGCCATTAGTAGGGGTTTTTCTAGTAGTGATATGTTTACTAGCTGCTTGATATTTGTGCAGACATAGATGTCTGCCCGTTGCTATTTGGCACACAAACAAGGTGTCCGCAATTTTGGTTGAACTGCACAAGAGAATAGTATAGTCACTGCATGCAGTGCCATTTGAAAATAGACACATAAAGATTGGATAGTCACTTCATGGACTGCAGAAAAGTAGTACTGTACTATTTATTGGCCAACACTAGGTGCTTCATTGCTTTGGTCTGATTATACAATGGGCATCATTTTGCCTAAGTTAAAGTTTGTATTCCGAAAATAGTCTCGCGGTGTGATCGAGAGAAGACCAAATCATATTGCAGTGGATGTTCCTCCATCATGTGTGGTTCATTCTCATGGTTCCAGCTGTTGGTGAAACCACTTACGTTTGCAAGAGGAATTGTAGACTGCACAAACAAATTTGTCTTTCAGTCTATACTGAATATTGGCCAAGAGAAGCATCCATGTTAGTAGGAAGAACATATGTTTTTTCTAGATCTCTGCTTTTGGAGCTACATATTTGTATATGATCTGTTATTGTATATCTTAATATTTTTGTTGTTGATTTGTTATTGTATATCTTAATATTATTGTATATAAACTTGGTCAAAGTTTGTAAAGCTTGACTTCGACCAAAGCTAATATGCGAACTAAATAAAAACGAAGGGAGTACCTCCTTTCCGGTTTGCAGGGCTTAATTCAAACCTCTCACCAACCAATGTACTTCCTCCGTCCGGGATTTATTAGTCCCGTGAGCAAAGCAGAAAGACCAAGGCATGGCAATAATTAACGACATGTAGAAGTTTAAGCCTGATTAATTCCAGCGATTTAAGTGGCTGCATGCGTGCCCTCGGTTGCGACTCATTGCATGCTGCTTCGCGTACTGCCTGCGAGCGATTCTGAGTGCCTGCATGCAGCCGGCCGTAATTAAGGCAGCTAACTGATGCGAAAAAAGATACGCTTTAAATCCGTGGAATCATTATTGACAAGGAGGAAGATGATTCAAGTGCACTTATTTAACCGCCATGCCGGCATGCGACCCAGACGGGATGGGACGACACAGTCATAATTTCAGTTTTTCTAGTTTTCCACGACAAGCTGGCGCGCTAAGCCATTATGCATTGAATTCCGATGACCGTCGCGCTACCTTCCGCCTATAAGTACTGTTTCCCGGCCTTCTCAGGTGCCACCGTGACCCAAGTCGCCATATCCTCATAAGCCCCCACCGGCCCGACGTCACTCGCCACGTCCGCCATGCCCCCGCCCGTCCGCGGTAGGCGACGCCGGAGGCGGTCACCGCCGAAACTAGTGTTCGGGTTGTCACCGGAAGGCAGACGGAGGGAGGAGGCATTCTATCTGTCTTTAGATGGCAATGCGGAGATCGAGGAGTTGTTGGAGCATGACCGCATGGCGGAGGAGCAGGAGTTGTTGGAGCGCGACCGCCTAGCGGAGGAGCAGCGTATCACCGATTTGCACCGCCAGTGGGACATGGAGCAGCAACGCACCGACGCTCTGAGTCGTGAGCAGAGCGCCCACAACTGGGCCGACTACATGTAGGCCAGAGCCCGACAAATAGCCCTGGAGACTGTCGAGCACGCACGCATTCGCGACGCCGATTTTTACTACCAGCTCGTCAAGTGGGTTTCCTGCTTGGAAGCCGAAGCTTCGGTGGACCATGCCGGCATGGAAAGGGCCAACGCGCGCGAGCAACGCGCCCTATCGCACCTCTGGCAAGTACGAGGCGAGGTGGAGGACGCCGGTGCCGGCGTTTAGCATGGACAGCAGATGGTTGCCGGCATCGTCTAGTTAGCTAAGAGTAAGTTAGTACTTGTATGCTACTAGAGTGTTAGTGGGAGTAGATAGTTAACTTGGCTATGATGGTTGTCAACGTGGAAGTTCAGTACTCTATATGTGGATCAGACCTGTTACTTTGGTCTGAATGTTGAACTTTCCGTTTGAACGTATGGAATGGGATGTTGTTTTTTTAAATGAGTTGTATTTGTCCTCCACAGTTTAGAGGCTAACTTGTGGGCCTAGCAAGTTGACGCGTACACAATCAAGAGATGATTGTACGTGGAGAGGATGACAGCAGGGACCCGCCAAGGTCATGGCAGTATGCAAGCAAGTGCCTCCTTATTTCAAGCCAATAAAAATGGCTCCTCCTAGTGGATTTCTGACATCTGGGTCCCATGCCATTGTCAACGTAGTCAATAAACGAGAGAATTGCGCAACGAGCGGCTAACACCAGGGACCTAGCAGCTCGCCCAATTATTTTTGTTTTGGGTTAATTTGATAAATGCCACTCCAAATCTGGTGTATCCGAGAAATGCCACTGCAATTTCCAAACTTTGAAAAATGCCATTTCATGCCATTTCTAGTGGCATTTTTCGAAGTCTGGAGTGGCGTTTTTCGAAGTTTGAAAACTGCAGTGGCGTTTTTCAAAGTCTGCAAAAATTGCAGTGGCATTTTTCAAAGTTTGGAAATTGCAGTGGCATTTTTATGAATTGCCATAATTGGAGTGGCATTTATCTAATTTGTTTTTGAGACGGGAGTAGGGTGTCAACTGGGCTGTGCGGGACACTCTGGCCTGTCTAGACAGCCTTTTCATTTTATGTTTACCACAGACCAGCCCAGTAGTTTTTTTTCTTTCTGAAAATGGCTAGCCCAGTTCTTTTGTGATTTGTCAAGTAAGTCACTTTATCAGGCCTGTTGGGCTGCAAATCTTTCAAGACGAGGAGAGTTTCATTCGGCTGGCCGAGAAAATGGCCTATCAGTAATGAGAAATGGGCTGTACATTTTTAAAACACATCAAACCGGCAATTATTTTCAAATATCTTTTTTTTTCATTTTGATATTTTAAATTGCATTGATTTTTATGCATGGACAATTTATTGGATTTTATATTGATATACATTTATTTTTAAAATCAGTCTGAATGTGACTCGAAATTTCGGGATTAAAAACAGTTCAGACCGCACCGACATATGCAAAATTTCGTATAATTTTTTAACCGTGGCCACAATATGGGCTGTAATGCTAACATAAAGAATATGGGCTCCAAAAAAACCCGTAAGAATTAGCAAATGGGCTGTAAATTATTTGAAATAGTGGCAGATGGGCTGTATGATGTTTTCCACAGATTTGAGGCTTTCCACAGATGGCCTGTATACTGTTGGATGTCCATCCAACGGCCGTTGTGCTTCTTCAATCTCTGCTCTTCCTGCTCCAGCCGCTCAAACAAGCGCCGGCGGGATTGCCTGCTCCCTCCTCCCCGCGGCCGGTTGTGCTGCCGCGCAGGCCTCACCGCCCCACCGTACTCCCATCGCTGGCCTAGCCATCCCTCTACGCACCCACACCTGCTGTTATTCTCCGGCGACGGCAGACGAACCAGTAAACCCTCGTACAGTCGTACTCCCCTCCGCGTGGGAAACAAAAACAACGGCCGAGTCTTCCCTGCCTCCGTGTCATTCCCTTCCTAGGCCTCGCCATCGTCCACCGCCCTGGTGCTCTCGGCATGGCGTGGTCAACGACCGACATGCATCTGAAGTAGACTGTACGTGGAGAGGCTGACAGCTGGGTCCACAGCCGCACGCAAGGAAATGCCTCCTTATTACGTGTAAAATAATGATTTCCTCCACCTGACATCTGGGACCCACCGAAACGGCCTCTGTATTTCGCGAAAAAAACATTACCGCCACTGACAGCTCGGACCCACCAGCTATATCTTCGCACGCAAGGAAGTGCCTTCTTATTACGCACAAAAAATGAATACTCCCCCTGCTAGCTGGGACCCAGTATAGTGGGCCTAGTAAGTTGACGGGGACGAAGGGCTTTGTCAACTTAGTTAATATGCACGATTCTTTCTCGACTGACCGTACGATGTCCATCCAACGGCCGTAGTGCTTCTTCAACCTATGGTCTTCTTGCTCCAGCCGCCCAAAGCAGCACCGGTCGTGCCACCTGCTCCTGCCTCCCGTGGCCGGCTGTGCTGCTAGGGAGGCCTCACCGCCCCCATACTACTCCCACCGCTGGCCAGGCCATCCCTCCACTCCACTCACCCATACCCCCTGTTATTCTGCGGCGATGGCAGCGCAGCCAAACTAGTGAACCCTCATACTCCTCTCCACGTGGGCATCCACTTCCGCGTCTTCCCCGGCTCCGCGTCGTCCCCTTCCTAGGCCTCGCCATCGTCCACCGCCGTGGTGCTGTCGGTGCGGCGTGGTCAATGTGGTCAACGATCGAATTCCATCGGAAGAATACTTTACGTGGAGAGGCTGACAGCTGGGTCCACGGCAGCCGCAAGGAAGTGCCTCCTTATTACGCGGAAAATAATTATTCCTCCACCTCACAACAGGGACCCACTGGACACCCACCAGTATATCGCGAAAAAAATGTTTGCCCCTGACTGCTGGGACCCACCCGACGGGCCACCGTATTTCGCAAAAAAACGTCCCCCCTGCTGTCAGCTCGGACCCACCGGAAGTGCCTCCTTATTACGCACAAAAAAATGAAAACCCCCTGCTAGCTGGGACCCACCTTGGTGAGAGGCTGACTTGTGGGCCTACTAAGTTGACGGGGATGGAGGGCTTTGTCAACTTAGTCAATATGCACGATTCTAGCTCCAATGACCGTACGATGTCCATCCAACGGCCGTAGTGCTTCTTCAACCTCCGGTCTTCTTGCTCCAGCCGCCCAAACCAGCGCCGGTTGTGCCTCGTGCTCCTGCCTCCCGTGGCCGGCTGCGATGCGGCGGAGGCCTCACCGCCCCCTACTACTCCCACCGCTGGCCAGGCCATCCCTCTACTCACCCACACCCCCTGTTATTCTGCGGCGACGGCAGCCTCACACCGCAGCGAACCAGTGAACCCTCGTACTCCTCTACGCGTGGGCATCCACTGCCGCGTCTTCCCCGGCTCCGCGTCGTCCCCTTCATAGGCCTCGCCATCTCCACCGTCGTGGTGCTCTCGACGCGGCGTGGTCAATGTGGTCAACGACCGACTTCCGTCGGAAGAGTACTCTGCGTGGAGACGCTCATAGCTGGGTCCACGGCCGCAGTAAGGAAGTGCTCCTTATTACGCGCAAAATAATTATTCCTCCACCTGACAGCGGGGACCCACCGGACGGGCCACCGTATTTCACGAAAAAAACGTTTCCCCCTTGACTGCTGGGACCCACCAGCTACACCTTCGCATGCAAGGAAGTGCGTCCGGGCAAAAAAACAAAACGATTCGCCCCCTTGACTGCTGAGACCCACCAGCTACATCTTTGCACGCAAGGAAGTGCTTGACAGTCGGGACCCACCTGGTCGAAGCGTACGTAGCATTGTTATTCTGGTCGCGAACGTGTATGTACATATATACTGGTCGATGTAGAGGCGCGCACGTGTCATAGTAGAGGCGCGCACGTAGCATGTACACGTACGTACAGTGGCCTGGGTGCAAGAAAGAAAATACGGCCACATATGTGTACATACGGGCGGGGTCTTGAACGCCTACTTGCGCATATGTACGGCCAGGGCTTGTGTACATGGATGGGTCAGAACGGAGAAACAGTGTCGTCGTCGTGTTCATGGGGAGGCAACGGAATGCGTCGTGTTCATGGGGAGGCAACGGAATGCGTCATGTTCATCGGGAGGGCTTGGACGGAACAGGCGATGGAAACGAGGCCTAGCGTACCGCAGAACGGAGGAAACGACCTTGTGTTCGACCGGCCATGTTCAAAACGGGATCCTGTTCATCGGGAGGGGTCTGGCGTACCGCAAAACGGAGGAAACTGACCTCCTACGGTCGAAACAGGGGTCCTGTTGATCGGGAGGGGTGTGGCGTACCGCAAAACGGACGAAACGGACTTGTGTTGGAGCACTATGGTCAAAACGGGGGTCCTGTTCATCGGGATGGGTGTGGCGTACCGCAAAACGAGACTCCACGGGATACTGTTCATCTCCACCGTCGACACCCTCCAGCCTCCACGAGCTACTGTTCATCCACCGTCGACCTCCTCCAGCCTCCACCTGTGACTGTTCATCCACGGGCTCCTGTTCATCCAGCCTCCACCGCGCGCTACTCCACCGGCTACTGTTCAACCAGCCCTCTCCACGGGCTCCTGTTTAACCACCCCTCCACGGGCTACTGTTCATCCTGCCCTCCACCGTCTACTGTTCATCCTGCCCTCCACGGGGTGGTCCTATTCATCCAGCCCTCCCAGGGTCTTGTTCATCCAGCCCCAACCGGCTCGATCGATCGGGGTCCTGTTCATCCAGAGGCAACACCACGGGGTCCTGTTCATCCACCCCCACCGAGAACTGTTCATCTACCCCCCCACGCAACGCTCACTGTTCATCCAGAGGTAGCATCGATCGGCTTCAGTTAGTAGCAGTAGCGAAGCAATCGCTCGATCGGGTTCAGTTAATAGCCATCGATCAATCGCTCGGGTTCAGTAACGCGTAGCCTGCAGTGCAATCGCTCGGGTTCAGTTAGAGCCCAACGCCTCGCTCGGGTTCAGTTAGAGCCAACACCTCACACACACGGGTGTACGTGTACGAGAGAAACGCGCATCGCTCGGCCCCGACCTCCCACCGTAACCGGGAACTCCCCGAAATTTTCCTCCCCCTCGCTTCTACCATGGTTTTTTCCGTCATGAACGGCTCAAAGAATGTCATGCAGCCGCGTCTCCGGCCCGCCCAGGATGAAAAGCCCATTTTCTGTCATGATTTTTTGTCATAGAAGTAGGAGCCCACCACATCTATGATGATACCGGGTTTTGTCACAATTATCGTCATAGAACTGTCATATGTATGATAGAAAAAATTTCGTCCGGCCCAAAATGTCACGGATGTGTCTTTTTTGTAGTGGAAATTGTGCTAACCTTTCAGAGCATGAAGAAGAGAGATTATTGAAAACTCTGAAGAAGCACCGTGCTGCTATTGGATATACTCTTGATGATCTTAAGGGCATTAGTCCCACTCTGTGTCAACACAAAATAAATTTGGAGGAAGATGCCAAACCAGTTCGCGATCATCAACAATGGCTGAATCCTAAGATGAAGGAAGTGGTAAGAAAGGAAATACTAAAGCTTCTTGAGGCAGGTATAATTTATCCCGTTGCTGATAGTCAGTGGGTAAGTCCTGTCCATTGTGTCCCTAAGAAGGGAGGTATTACTGTCGTTCCTAATGATAAAGATGAGTTGATCCCACAAAGAATTATTACAGGTTATAGGATGGTAATTGATTTCCGCAAATTAAATAAAGCTACTAAAAAGGATCATTACCCCTTACCTTTTATCGATCAAATGCTAGAAAGATTATCCAAACACACACATTTTTTCTTTGTAGATGGTTATTCTGGTTTCTCTCAAATATCCGTGTCAGCCAATGATCAATCAAAGACTACTTTTACTTGCCTGTTCAGTACTTTTGCTTATAGATGTATGCCTTTTGGTTTATGTAATGCACCTGCTACCTTTCAAAGATGCATGATGGCTATATTCTCTGACTTTTGTGAAAAGATTTGTGAGGTTTTCATGGATGATTTTTCCGTCTATGGATCCTCTTTTGATGATTTCTTAAGCAACCTTGACCGAGTTTTGTAGAGATGTGAAGAAACTGATCTTGTCTTGAATTGGGAAAAGTTCCACTTTATGGTTAATGAAGGTATCGTCTTGGGGCATAAAGTTTCTGAAAGAGGCATTGAGGTTGATAAAGCCAAGGTTGATGCTATTGAAAAGATGCCGTGTCCCAAGGACATCAAAGGTATAAGAAGTTTCCTTGGTCACGCCGGTTTTTATAGGAGGTTCATTAAGGACTTCTCCAAAATTTCTCGGCCTCTGACTAATTTATTACAAAAAGATATACCATTTGTTTTTGATGATGATTGTGTAGAAGCATTTGAAATACTTAAGAAAGCATTGATCTCTGCACCTATTGTTCAACCACCTGATTGGAATTTACCTTTTGAAATTATGTGTGATGCTAGTGATTATGCTATAGGTGCTGTTCTAGGACAAAGAGTTGATAAGAAATTAAATGTTATTCAATATGCTAGTAAAACTCTAGACAATGCTCAGAGAAATTATGCTACTACTGAAAAAGAATTCTTAGCAGTTGTATTTGCTTGTGATAAGTTCAGACCTTATATTGTTGATTCTAAAGTAAAAATTCACACGGATCATGCTGCTATTAAATACCTTATGGAAAAGAAAGATGCTAAACCTAGACTTATTAGATGGGTTCTCTTGCTACAAGAATTTGATTTGCATATTATTGATAGAAATGGAGCTGAGAACCCCGTTGCAGACAACTTGTCTAGGTTAGAAAATGTGCTTGATGACCCACTACCTATTGATGATAGCTTTCCTGATGAACAATTAAATGTCATAAATGCTTCTCACACTGCTCCATGGTATGCTGATTATGCTAATTACATTGTTGCTAAATTTATACCACCTAGTTTCACATACCAGCAAAAGAAAAGTTCTTCTGTGATTTGAGACATTACTTTTGGGATGACCCACATCTTTATAAAGGAGTAGATGGTGTTATCGGACGTTGTGTACCTGAGCATGAACAGGAACAGATCCTACGCAAGTGTCACTCCGAGGCTTATGGAGGATACCACGCTGGAGATAGAACTGTACACAAGGTATTGCAATCCGGGTTTTATTGGCCTACTCTCTTCAAGGATGCCTGTAAGTTTGTCTTGTCTTGTGATGAATGTCAAAGAATTGGTAATATTAGTAGACATTAAGAAATGCCTATGAACTATTCACTTGTTATTGAACCATTTGATGTTTGGGGCTTTGATTATATGGGACCTTTTTCCTACTTCTAATGTTTATACACATATTTTAGTTGTTGTTGATTACGTTACTAAGTGGGTAGAAGCTATTCCAACTAGTAGTGCTGATCATAACACCTCTATTAAGATGCTTAAAGAAGTTATTTTTCCAAGGTTTGGAGTCCCTAGATATTTAATGACTGATGGTGGTTCACATTTTATTCATGGTGCTTTCCGTAAAATGCTTGCTAAGTATGATGTTAATCATAGAATTGCATCTCCTTGTCACCCTCAGTCTAGTGGTCAAGTAGAATCGAGTAATAGAGAGCTCAAATTAATTTTGCAAAAGACTGTTAATAGATCTAGAAAGAATTGGTCCAAGAAACTTGATGATGCATTGTGGGCCTATAGACCTGCATATAAAAATCCTATGGGTATGTCTCCGTATAAAATGGTTTATGGAAAAGCATGTCACTTACCTCTCAAACTAGAACATGAGGCTTATTAGGCTATTAAAGAGCTCAATTATGATTTCAAACTGCCGGTGAGAGAGGTTATTTGATATTAGCTCACTTGATGAATGGAGAACCCAAGCCTACGAAAATGCCAAATTATTTAAAGAAAAAGTTAAAAGATGGCATGACAAAAGGATAAAAAATCATGAGTTTAATGTAGGTGATTATGTATTGATATACAACTCTCGTTTAAGATTTTTTGCAGGAAAACTTCTCTCTAAATGGGAAGGTCCTTACGTTATCTAGGAGGTCTACTGTTCCAGTGCCATAAAAATCAATAACTTCGAAGGCACAAATCCGAAGGTGGTGAACGGTCAAAGAATTAAACATTATATCTCAGGTAATCCTATAAATGTTGAAACCAATGTTATTGAAACCATAACCTTGGAGGAATATATAAGGGACACTTTCCAGAGCGTTTCAGATTCCGAAAAGGAATAGGTATGTGGTACAGTAAGGAAACCGACTCCAAAACAGTTTTAATGGCAATTTTCTTCCGTTTTGGAATATTTATAAAAAAAGAAAAATAAGAAGCAGTCCGGGAAGGACGCGAGGGCTCCACGAGGGTGGAGGGAGCGCCCCTACCTCATGGGCAACTCATGCGCTTTCCGGACTCTTCGTACATGACACGTATTTTGGTCAGTAAAAATTCATTATATAACCTCCCGAAGGTTTTGACCACCGTATCACGCAAAAATCTCTTGTCTTTGTTTCGAGCTATTTTCTTCTAGGGTTATCAAGGCCAGACATTATGTCGTCTCCCTCCTCCTCCAACCATGAGGGCAACGATGCTTGGCTAATGAAGATAGAGCTGAAGAGAGAAGAACCCATGGAGATCAACAAGGATGAAGGTATCAACAAGACGACGAAGGACCAAGTTCCGACGATAGAAGACATCCTTCAACTTGATCAAAATCTTCTTACCCCAACTGAGATCGAAGCTTTCAAGATGATCGAGTTAGCTCGTATACAAAATAAGTATCTCACACGTGAAAATATTTTGTTGAAGGAGCATATCATCGCACTCAAAGGCATTATCCGCAAGTTAGAAGACCTCCTACGCTCGATGTGCGATTATCCATCGCCAAAAAATCCACCTTCTTCACCAACAAAGGAGACATAATCACATGGGTATGGGCACTCCCCTTGGCAACTGCCAAGCTTGGGGGAGTGCCCCGGTATCGTATCACCATCACTTTTATCTTTACCGCTTTTCTTAGTTCGACCCTTTTGATAATATTTTAATCTAGTAGAATAAAAGTTCTTAGTATGATCTAGTTGTGAGTTTTGCTTTATGATCCTTCTATGTAATCGAGTCCGTGAGCTATATATATAATAAAGATTAGTGTTGAGTCAAGGGCCTGGTTATTTTTCCATGATCTTAAGTGAATAAAAGAAAAGAGAAAGAATAAAAAGAAAAAAAGAGATCATATGGATCTTATGGAGAGTAATGAGCTCACATAGAAAGAGTATGATGAATAAAAGTAGTTGAGAGTTGACAAACATAGTTTTGGTCATCGTTGCAATTAATAGGAAGTAATAAAGAAAGAGAGGTCTTCACATATAAATATACTATATTGGACATCTTTTATGATTGTGAGCACTCATTAAAATATGACATGCTAAAGAGTTGACGTTGGACAAGGAAGACAACGTAATGGGTTATGTTTTCTTGCATCTGAGATAAATTATATTGCCTTGGATCACCCAACATGATTGATCTTACCTTTCCCCCTCATGCTAGCCAAATTCTTTGCACCAAGTAGAGATACTACTTGTGCATCCGAACACCCTTAAACCAGTTTTGCCATGTGAGTCGACCATACCTACCTATGGATTGAATAAGATCCTTCAAGTAAGTTGTCATCGGTGCAAGCAATAAAAATTTCTCTCTAAATATGTATGACTTATTAGTGTGGGAGAAAAAAACTTTATACGATCGTGTGATATGGAAGAAATAAAAGCGACGGACTGCATAATAAAGGTCCATATCACAAGTGGCAATATAAAGTGACATTCTTTCGCATTAAGATTTTGTGCATCCAACCATAAAAGCGCATGACAACCTCTGCTTCCCTCTGCGAAGTGCCTATCTTTTACTTTTATCTCCTACCTTGCATAAGAGTCATGGTGATCTTCACCCTTCCTTTTTACATTTTATCTTTTGGCAAGCACAACATGTTGGAAAGATCCTGGTATATATGGCTAATTGTATGTGAGTTTTCATGAACTATTATTGTTGACATTACCCTTGAGGTAAAACGTTGGGAGGCAAAACTATAAGCCCCTATCTTTCTCTGTGTTCGATTAAAACTCCATACCCATAAGTATTGCGTGAGTGTTAGCAATTGTGAAAGACTATATGATAGTTGAGTATGTGGACTTGCTGAAAAGCACTTATGTTGACTCCTTCCTATGTTATGATAAATTGCAATTGCTCCAATGACTGAGATTATAGTTTGTTAGTTGTCAATGAAGTTTATGATTCATACTTGAAATTTTGATTGAATTATTACTCTAGCATAAGAGATCATATGACAATAATTATATAAGTTGCTCTTCTAAGTATGATCATGATGCCCTCATGTCCCTATTTTATTTTTTATCGACACCTCTATCTCTAAACATGTGAACATATTTTTCAATTTCGTCTTTCGCTTGAGGACAAGCGAGGTCTAAGCTTGGGGGAGTTGATACGTCCATTTTGCATCATGATTTTATATCGATATTTATTGCATTATGGGCTGTTATTACACGTTATGTCACAATACTTATGCCTATTCTCTCTTATTTTACAAGGTTTACATAAAGAGGGAGAATGCCGGCAGCTGGGATTCTGGGCTGGAAAAGGAGAAAATATTGGAGACCTATTCTGCACAGCTCCAAAAGTCCTGAAACTTCACAGAAGACGTTTTCAGAATATATAAAAAATACTGAGCGCAAGAAGTTCACCAGGGGGGCACACCCTGCCCCCGAGGGTGGGGGACGCGCCCTACCCCCTGGGCGCGCCCCCTACCTCGTGGGCCCCTTGGTGGCCCTCCGATGGCCATCTTCTGCTATATGGAGTCTTTCGATGAGAAAAAAAATCATAAGCCATCTTTCCGAATGAGACTCCGCCGCCACGAGGCGGAACCTTGGCGGAACCAATCTAGGGCTCTGGCGGAGCTGTTCTGCCGGGGAAACTTCCCTCCGGGAGGGGGAAATCATCGCCACCATCATCACCAATGCCCCTCTCATCGGGAGAGGGCAATCTCCATCAACATCTTCACCAGCACCATCTCCTCTCAAAACCCTAGTTCATCTCTTGTATCCAATTCTTGTCTCTAAGCTCGAGAATGGTACCTGTGGGTTGCTAGCAGTGTTAATTACTCCTTGTAGTTGATGCTAGTTGGTTTATTTGGTGGAACATCATATGTTCAGATCCTATATGCATATTAATACCCCTCTGATTATGAACATGAATATGCTTTGTGAGTAGTTACGTTTGTTCCTGAGGACATGGGACAAGTCTTGCTATTAGTAGTCATGTGAATTTGGTATTCGTTAGATATTTTGATGAGATGTATGTTGTCTCTCCTCTAGTGGTCTTATGTGAACGTCGACTACATGACACTTCACCATTATTTGGGACTAGAGGAAGGCATTGGGAAGTAATAAGTAGATGATGGGTTGCTAGAGTGACAGAAGCTTAAACCCTAGTTTATGCGTTGCTTCGGAAGGGGCTGATTTGGATCCATATGTTTCATGCTATGGTTAGGTTTACCTTAATACTTTTGTTGTAGTTGCGAATGCTTGCAATAGAGGTTAACCATTACTGGGATGCTTGTCCAAGTAAGGGCAGCACCCAAGCACCGGTCCACCCACATACCAAATTATCAAAGTACCAAACGCGAATCATATGATCGTGATGAAAACTAGCTTGACGATACTCCCATGTGTCCTCGGGAGCGCTTTACATCATATAAGAGTTTGTCGAGGCTTGTCCTTTGCTACAAAAAGGATTGGGCCACCTTGCTGCACTTTATTTACTTTTGTTACTTGTTGCTTGTTACCAATTATCTTATCACAAAACTATCTATTACCTATAATTTCAGTGATTGCAGAGAATACCTTCCTGAAAACCGCTTATCATTCCCTTCTGCTCCTCATTGGGTTCGACACTCTTACTTATCGAAAGGACTACGATAGATCCCCTATACTTGTGGGTCATCAGCTACATTGCTGCATCACCCTATCCTCTTCAAGGGAAAACCAATGCAGTGCTCAAGAGGTAGCAAGAAGGATTTATGGCGCCGTTGCCGGGGAGTCTATGCAAAAGTAAACATACCAAGTTCCCATCACAAACCCTTATCTCCCGCATTACACTATTTTCCATTTTCCTCTCGTTTTACTCTCCCCCACTTCACCCTTGCCGTTTTATTTTCCCTCTCTCTTCGTCCTCCTTCTCTTTCCCTATTTGCCTCTTTTTGCCCGTTTCTTGTTTGCTTGTGTGTTGGATTGCTTGCCTGTCACGATGGCTCAAGATAATACCAAATTGTGTGACTTTACTAATACCAATAACAATAATTTTATTAGCACTCCGATTGCTCCTCTTACCGATGCTGGATCTTGTGAAATTAATGTTGCTTTGCTGAATCTTGTCATGAAAGATCCATTTTCCGGCCTTCCTAGTGAAGATGCCACTACCCATCTAAACAACTTTGTTGATTTGTGTGATATGCAATAGAAGAAATATGTGGATAATGATATTGTTAAATTGAAGCTATTCCCGTTTTCGCTTAGAGATCGTGCTAAAGCTTGGTTTTCGTATTTGCCTAAAAATAGTATTGATTCATGGAATAAGTGCAAAGATGCTTTTATCTCTAAGTATTTTCCTCCCGCTAAGATCATCTCTCTTAGAAACTATATTATGAATTTTAAGCAACTTGATCATGAACATGTTGCACAATCTTGGGAGAGGTTGAAATTAATGATACGTAATTGCCCTACACATGGTTTGAATCTTTGGATGATTATACAAAACTTTTATGCCGGATTGAATTTTGCTTCTAGAAATCTTTTAGATTCGTCCACGGGAGGCACTTTTATGGAAATCACTTTGGGAGAAGCTACCAAACTCCTAGATAATATTATGGTTAATTATTCTCAATGGCACACCGAAAGATCTACTAATAAAAAAGTGCATGCAATTGAAGAGATTAATGTTTTGAGTGGAAAGATGGATGAAATTATGAAATTGTTTGCTAATAAGAGTGATCCTACTAATCCTAATGATACGCCTTTGTCTACCTTGATTGAGAATAATAATGAATCTATGGATGTGAATTCTGTTGGTAGGAACAATTTTGGTAATAACGCGTATAGAGGTAATTTTAATTCTAGGACGTTCCCTAGTAATTCCTCTAATATTTATGGTAATTCCTACAACAATTCCTATGAAAATTATAATAATATGCCCTCTGATTTTGAATCTAATATTAAATAATTTATTACCTCGCAAAAGAGTTTCAATGCTTTGGTTGCAGAAAAATTGCTTAAGATTGATGAGTTGGCTAGGAACGTTGATAGAATTTCTCTTGATGTTGATTCTTTGAAACTTAGATCGATTCCACCTAAGAATGATATCAATGAGTCTCTCAAAGCCATGAGAATCTCCATTGATGAGTGCAAAGAAAGAACCGCTAGGATGCGTGCTAAGAAAGATTGCTTTATAAAAGCGTGTTCTTCTAGTTTCCATGAAAATAAAGATGAAGATCTAAAAGTTATTGATGTGTCCCCTATTAAATGTTTGTTTTTCAATATGAATCTTGATAATGATGGGACTGAATATGATCCACCTTTACCTAGAAGGCATTCCAAAAATTCGGAGTCTTTAGATCTTGATGCTAAAATTGTTAAAAGTGGGATTGAAGAGAACAAAACATTAAATATCAATGAACCCACTATTTTGGATTTCAAGGAATTTAATTATGATAATTGCTATTTTATATACTGTATTTCCTTGTTGCAATCCGTGCTAAATTCTCCTCATGCTTATAGTCAAAATAAAGCCTTTACCAAACATATCGTTGATGCTTTGATGCAATCTTATGAAGAAAAACTTGACTTGGAAGTTTCTATCCCTAGAAAACTTTATGATGAGTGGGAACCTACTATTAAAATTAAAATTAAAGATCATGAATGCTATACTTTGTGTGATTTGGGTGCTAGTGTTTCCACGATTCCAAAGACTTTGTGTGATTTGCTAGGTTTCCATGATTTTGATGATTGTTCTTTAAATTTGCACCTTGCGGATTCCACTTTTAAGAAACCTATGGGAAGAATTAATTATGTTCTTATTGTTGAAAATAGGTATTATTTGCCCGTAGATTTTATTGTCCTTGTTATAGATTGCAATCCTTCATGTCCTATTATTCTTGGTAGACCTTTCCTTAGAACGATTGGTGCAATTATTGATATGAATGAAGGGAATATTAGATTCAAATTTCCATTAAGGAAAGGCATGTAATACTTCCCTAGAAATACAATTAAATTACCATATTAATCTATTATGAGATCCACTTATGGATTGCCTACCAAAGATGGCAATACCTAGATCTATCTTCGCTTTATGCCTAGCTACGGGCGTTAAATGACAGCGCCTGTTGGGAGGCAACCCAATTTTATTTTTATTCCTTGCTTTTTGCACATGTTTAGTAATAAATAATTCATCTAGCCTCTATTTTGGTTGTGTTTTTTGTGTTTAATTAGTGTTTGTGTCAAGTAGAACCGTTGGGAAGACTTGGGGAAAGTCTTTTTGATCTTGCTGTAAAAAACAGAAACTTTAGCGCTCACGAGAACTGCTGCCATTTTTATTCGGAAAGTGATATTTAGTTAATTATTTTTGAAGATGATTAATAGATAAATTCCTCACGTCCAGCAATTTATTTTATAATTTTTGGGGTTCCAGAAGTTTGTGTTAGCTACAGATTACTACAGACTGTTCTGTTTTTGACACATTCTGTTTTTCGTGTGTTGTTTGCTTATTTTGATGAATATATGGCTAGTAAATAAGTTTATAAACCATAGAGAAGTTGGAATACAGTAGGTTTAACACCAATATAAATAAAGAATGAGTTCATTACAGTACCTTGAAGTGGTGTTTTGTTTTCTTTCGCTAACGGAGCTCACGAGATTTTCTATTTTGAGTTTTGTGTTGTGAAGTTTTCAAGTTTTGGGTTAAGTTTTGATGGACTATGGAACATGGAGTGGCAAGTGCCTAATCTTGGGGATTGCCATGGAACCCCAAGGTAAAATTCAAGGACACCCAAAAGCCTAAGCTTGGGGATGCCCCGGAAGGCATCCCCTCTTTCGTCTTCGTCTATCGGTAACTTTACTTGAAGCTATATTTTTATTCACCACATGATATGTGTTTTGCTTGGAGCGTCTTGTATTATTTGAGTCTTTGCTTTTTAGTTTACCAAAATCATCTTTGCTGTACACACTTTTGGAGAGAGACTCACATGATTTGAAAATTATTAGAATACTCTATGTGCTTCACTTATATCTTTTGAGCTATATAGTTTTTGCTCTAGTGCTTCACTTATATCTTTTAGAGCACGGTGGTGGATTTGTTTTATAGAAAAAATTGTTCTCTCATGCTTCACTTAGATTATTTTGAGAGTCCTACAAAACAGCGTGGTAATTTGCTTTAATTATGATAGGCATTGAAGATTAGTAAAAAAATTCTTATGAGTGTGTTGAATACTATGAGAAGTTTGATACTTGATAATTGTTTTGAGATATGGAGATGGTGATATGAGAGTCATGCTAGTTGAGTAGTTGTGAATTTGAGAAATACCTGTTTTGAAGTTTGTGATTCCCATAGCATGCACGTATGGTGAACCGTTATGTGATGAAGTCGGAGCATGATTTATTTATTGATTGTATTCCTTATGAGTGGCGGTCGGGGACGAGGATTGTCTTTTCCTACCAATCTATCCCCTAGGAGCGTGCGCGTAATACTTTTCTTTGATAACTAATAGATTTTTGTAATAAGTATGTGAGTTCTTTATGACTAATGTTGAGTCCATGGATTATACGCACTCTCACCCTTCCACCATTGCTAGCCTCTCTAGTATCACGCAACTTTCGCCGGTACCATAAACCCACCAAATACCTTCCTCAAAACACCCACCATACCTACCTATTATGGCATTTCCATAGCCATTCCGAGATATATTGCCATGCAACTTTCCACCATTCCGTCATTATGACACGCTTCATCATTGTCATTTTGCTTGCATGATCATGTAGTTGACATCGTATTTGTGGCAAAGCCATCGTTCGTTCTTTCATACATGTCACTCATGCATCATTGCACATCCCGGTACACCGCCGGAGGCATTCACATAGTCATATTTTGTTCTAAGTATTGAGTTGTAATTCTTGAGTTGTAAGTAAATAAAGTGTGATGATCATCATTATTAGAGCATTGTCCCAAGTGAGGAAAGGATGATGGAGACTATGATTCCCCCACAAGTCGGGATGAGAATCCAGACGAAAAAAAGAGGCCAAAAAGAAAAGAAAAGAAAGAAGGCCCAAATAAAAATAAAAAAATGAGAGAAAAAGAGAAAAGGGACTATGTTACTATCCTTTTTCCACACTTGTGCTTCAAAGTAGCACCATGATCTTCATGATAGAGAGTCTCCTATGATATCACTTTCATATACTACTGGGAATTTTTCATTATAGAACTTGGCTTGTATATTCCAATGATGGACTTCCTCAAAATGCCCTAGGTCTTCGTGAGCAAGCGAGCTGGATGCACACCCACTTAGTTCCTTTTGTTGAGCTTTCATATACTTATAGCTCTAGTGCATCCGTTGCATGGCAATCCCTACTCACTCACATTGATATCTATTAATGGGCATCTCCATAGCCCGTTGATACGCCTAGTTGATGTGAGACCATCTTCTCCTTTTTTGTCTTCTCCACAACCACCATTCTATTCCACATATAGTGCTATGTCCATGGCTCACGCTCATGTATTGCGTGAAGACTGAGAAAGTTTGAGAACACCAAAAGTATGAAACAATTGCTTGGCTTGTCATCGGGGTTGTGCATGATTTAAATACTTTGTGTGGTGAAGATAGAGCATGGCCAGACTATATGATTTTGTAGGGATAACTTTCTTTGGCCATGTTATTTTTAGAAGACATAATTGCTTAGTTAGTATGCTTGAAGTATTATTATTTTTATGTCAATATTGAACTTTTGTCTTGAATCTTTCGGATCTGAATATTTATACCACAATTAAGAAAACTACATTGAAATTATGCCAAGTAGCATTACACATCAAAAAATTTGTTTTTATCATTTACCTACTCGAGGACGAGTAGGAATTAAGCTTGGGGATGCTTGATACGTCTCCAACGTATCTATAATTTTTGATTGTTCCATGCTATATTATATTCTGTTTTGGACATTATTGGGCTTTATTATACACTTCTATATTATTTTTGGGACTAACCTATTAACCGGAGGCCCAACCCAGAATTGCTGTTTTTTGCCCATTTCAGAGTTTCGCAGAAAAAGAATATCAAATGGAATGAAACCTTCAGGAATGTGATTTTCGGAACGAACGTGATCCAGAGGACTTGGACCCTACATCAAGAAAGGAACTATAAAGGCACGAGGTAGGGGGGCGCGCCTACCCCCCAGGCGCACCTTCCACCCTCGTGGGGCCCACGTTGCTCCACCGACGTACTTCTTCCTCCTATATATACCTACCTACCCCAAACTACCATATATGGAGCCAAAAACCTAATTCCACCGCCGCAACCTTCTGTACCCGTGAGGTCCCATCTTGGGGCCTTTTCCGGAGCTCCGGCGGAGGGGGCATCGATCACGGAGGGCTTCTACATCAACACCATAGCCTCTCCGATGATGTGTGAGTAGTTTACCTCAGACCTTTGGGTCCATAGTTATTAGCTAGATGGCTTCTTCTCTCTTTTTGGATCTCAATACAATGTTCTCCCCTCTCTTGTGGAGATCTATTCAACGTAATCTTCTTTTGCGGTGTGTTTGTTGAGACCGATGAATTGTGGGTTTATGATCAAGTTTATCTATGAACAATATTTGAATCTTCTCTGAATTATTTTATGTATTATTGGTTATTTTTGCAAGTCTCTTTGAATTATCTGTTTGGTTTGGCCTACTAGATTGATCTTTCTTGCAATGGGAGAAGTGCTTAGCTTTGGGTTCAATCTTGCGGTGTCCTTTCCCAGTGACAGCAGGGGCAGAAAGGCACGTATTGTATTGTTGCCATCGAGGATAACAAGATGGGGTTTATATCATATTGCATGACTTTATCCCTCTACATCATGTCATCTTACTTAAAGAGTTACTCTGTTCTTTTGAACTTAATACTCTAGATGCATGCTGGATAGCGGTCGATGTGTGGAGTAATAGTAGTAGATGCAGGCAGGAGTCGGACTACTTGTCTCGGACGTGATGCCTATATACATGATCATACCTAGATATTCTCATAACTATGCTCAATTTTGTCAATTGCTCAACAGTAATTTGTTTACCCACCGTAATACTTATGCTCTCGAGAGAAGCCACTAGTGAAACCTATGGCCCCCGGGTCTATTTTCCATCATATTAATCTCCTATCAACAAGCTATTTCTTGCGCTGTTTTTATTTTGCTTTATTTACTTTGCATCTTTATCATAAAAATACGAAAAATATTATCTTATCATATCTATCAGATCTCACCTTCGTAAGTGGCCGTGAAGGGATTGACAACCCCTTTATTGAATTGGTTGTGAGGATTTTATTTGTTTGTGTAGGTGCGAGGGACTCGTGCGTGGCCTCCTACTAGATTGATACCTTGGTTCTCAAAAACTGAGGGAAATACTTACGCTACTTTGCTGCATCACCCTTTCCTCTTCAAGGGAAAACCAATGCAGTGCTCAAGAGGTAGCAATGTGCTAAGTATTTCACCATGATGTTGGAAGGAACGGCTCGTACCTGGTTAGCTAACTCCATTGGATCATGGGCCGAGTTAAGTGCCCAGTTTATCCAGCAATTCAAAGACACGTGCAAGCAGCCTATGTTGATTGTAGACTTGGTTGCTTGTGTTCAAGAAGAGGGTGAGTCGACAACCCATTGGGTGTGCCAGGTCTCAGCAATTTTGCACTCGTCGGATCGTATCAAGGCTGATTTTCGGCTGTCCTAATGTTGGAAAACAATTGTCATTTCATACCCCTGAAGCAGAAATTAGGGCGACTCAAACGCCACTGCAATGACATGGGGACGCTCATGGCTGCTCTGGTTAAATATGCCGACTCTGACAGTAACAAGGACCCCGAGTCTGATGAGGAAAAGCCGGGTAAGGGAAAGAAGAGTAGCAGCGCCAGGGGGCAGCCCAATAACCCGGTGAGTCAAGGGAACAATGATAAGCGCAAGGCTGATAATAATTCTAACTTTGTGGATAACACCAATACGCAAAATAATGGCCAACGTCGTAAGGGAAAACCACCTCCTTGTACAGGAGGATCAGGTGTCAATCTTGAGCGGCTATTGAATCAGCCCTGCCCAAAGCATGGCACGCAGGAAAGACCGTCTAGTCACCTTTGGAAGGACTGCCATATTATGGAGTTCAAAAATTCCAACTTATTCCAAGATAATCATGGGACAGGCGGTGGCTCAGGTTCTGGTTCTCATGGCCCAGGTTATGGTGGTGGCGGTTCTAATTCTGGTTTTAAAGGTTACCAAGGCAATCAAGGCAATTAGGGCGGTTATCATCAGCAGTCCGATCAGGGGAATCAGCAACAACAATCTGGATATCAGAGTAACCCGAAGCAATTGAGTAGTGGGAAGTACCACGTTAGGGGATCTATCGTAGTCCTTTCAATAAGTAAGAGTGTCGAACCCAACGAGGAGCAGAAGGAAATGATAATCGGTTTTCAGCAAGGTATTCTCTGCAAGCACTGAAATTATAGGTAATAGATAGTTTTGTGATAAGATAATTTGTAACGAGCAACAAGTAACAAAAGTAAATAAAGTGTAGCAAGGTGGCCCAATCCTTTTTGTAGAAAAGGACAAGCCTGGACAAACTCTTATATAGAGAAAAGCGCTCCCGAGGACACATGGGGATTATCGTCAAGCTAGTTTTCATCACATTCATATGATTTGCGTCCGGTACTTTGATAATTTGGTATGTGGGTGGACTGGTGCTTGGGTACTGTCCTTACTTGGACACGCATCCCACTTATGATTAACCTCTATTGCAAGCATCCGCAACTACAACAAGAGTATTAAGGTAAACCTAACCATAGCATGAAACATATGGATCCAAATCAGCCCCTTACGAATCAACGCATAAACTAGGGTTTAAGCTTCTGTCACTCTAGCAACCCATCATCTACTTATTACTTCCCAATGCCTTCCTCTAGTCCCAAATAATGGTGAAGTGTCATGTAGTCGATGTTCACATAACACCACTAGAGGAGAGACAACATACATCTCATCAAAATATCGAACGAATACCAAATTCACATGACTACTAATAGCAAGACTTCTCCCATGTCCCCAGGAACAAACGTAACTACTCACAAAGCATATTCATGTTCATAATTAGAGGGGTATTAATGTGCATATAGGATCTGAACATATGATCTTCCACCAAGTAAACCAACTAGCATCAACTACAAGGAGTAATCAACACTACTAGCAACCCACAAGTACTAATCCCAGACTTAGAGACAAGAATTGGATACAAGAGATGAACTAGGGTTTGAGAGGAGATGGTGCTGGTGAAGATGTTGATGGAGATTGGCCCCCTCCCGATGAGAGGAGCGTTGGTGATGACGATGACGATGGCGATGATTTCCCCCTCCCGGAGGGAAGTGTCCTTGGCAGAACAGCTCCGCCGGAGCCCTAGATTGGTTCCGCCTCGTGGCGGCGGAGTCTCGTCCTGAAATCTTTCTTATGATTTTTTCCTCAACGAAAGACTCCATATAGCAGAAGATGGGCATCGGAGGGCCACCAGGGGGCCCACGAGGCAGGGGGGCATGCCCAGGGGGGTAGGGCGTGCCCCCACCCTCGTGGCCAGGGTGTGGGCCCCCTCTGGAACTTCTTGCGCTCAGTATTTTTTATATATTCTGAAAATAGCTTCCGTGAAGTTTCAGGACTTTTGGAGCTGTGCAGAATAGGTCTCTAATATTTGCTCCTTTTCCAGCCCAGAGTCCCAGCTGCCGGCATTCTCCCTCTTTATGTAAACCTTGTAAAATAAGAGAGAATAGTCATAAGTATTGTGACATAATGTGTAATAACATCCCATAATGCAATAAATATCGATATAAAAGCATGATACAAAATGGACATATCAACTCCCCCAAGCTTAGACCTCGCTTGTCCTCAAGCGAAAGCCAAAATCGAAAAATATGTCCACATGTTTAGAGATAGAGGTATCGATAAAAATAAAATACGGACATGAGGGCATCATTATCATTCTTAGAACAACAACATATATATATTGTCATATGATCTCTTATGCTAAAGTAACAATTCAATCGCAATTTCAAGTATGAATCATAAACTTCATTGAGAACCAACAAACTCTAATATCAGTCATTGAGGCAATTGCAATTTATCATAACATAGGAAAGAGTCAATGTAAGAGCTTTTTAGCAATTCCACATACTCAACTATCATATAGTCTTTCACAATTGCTAACACTCACGCAATACTTATGGCTATGGAGTTTTAATCGGACATAAAGAAAGATAGGGGCTTATAGTTTTGCCTCCCAATGTTTTACCTCAAGGGTAATGTCAACAATAATAGTTCATGAAAACTCACATCCAATTAGCCATATATACCAGGATCTTTCCAACATATTGTGCTTGCCAAAAGATAAAATGTAAAAAAGGAAAGGTGAGGATCACCATGACTCTTATGTAAGGTAGGAGATAAAAGTAAAAGATAGGCCCTTCATAGATGAAGCAGAGGTTGTCCTGCGCTTTTATGGTTGGATGCACAAAATCTTAATGCGAAAGAACGTCACTTTATATTGCCACTTGTGATATGGACCTTTATTATGCAGTCCGTCGCTTTTATTTCTTCCATATCACAAGATCGTATAAAGCTTATTTTCTCCCACACTAATAAGTCATACATATTTAGGGAGCAAATTTTATTGCTTGCACCAATGAAAACTTACTTGAAGGATCTTACTCAATCCACAGGTAGATATGGTGGACTCTCATGGCAAAACTGGGTTTAGGGATATTTGGAAGCACAAGTAGTATCTCTACTTCCTGCAAATAATTTGGCTAGCATGAGGGGAAATGCAAGCTCAATCATGTTGGATGATCCATGACAATATAATTTATCTCATATGTAAGAAATCATAACCCATTACATTGTCTTCCTTGTCCAACGTCAACTCTTTAGAATGTCATATTTTAATGAGTGCTCACAATCATAAAATATGTCCAAGATAGTATATTTATATGTGAAGACCTCTCTTTCTTTATTACTTCCTATTAATTGCAACGATGACCAAAACTATGTTTGTCAACTCTCAACAACTTTTATTCATAATACTCTTTATATGTGAGCTCATTACTCTCCATAAGATCCTTATGATCTCTTTTATTTCTTTTTATTCTTTTCTCTTTTCTTTTATTCACTCAAGATCATGGCAAAATAATCAAGCCCTTGACTCAACACTAATCTTTATTATATAGCTTACAGACTCAATTACATAGAGGGATCATAAAGCAAAACACAAAACTAGATCATACTAAAAACTTTTATTCTACTAGATCAAAATATTATCAAAAGATCGAACTAAGAAAAATGGTAAAGATGAAGGTGATGGTGATACGATACCAGGGCACCTCCCCCAAGCTTGGCAGTTGCCAAGGGGAGTGCCCATACCCGATGCTCAGTTCTTCTTTGTTGGTGAGGAAGGTGATGGTTTTGTTGATGGCGTAGGATTCTTCCTTAATTTGCGCTTGAGGACAGAATTTTGGTCCCTTAGGTCATCAATCTCCTGCTCCAGCCTCAATATCTTTTTGCATAGTTCCTGCTTGTTTTCCTGCAAGAGGCGAAAGGGGATAAACTCGATCTTAGGTTTCTTTACTCTATCCGGGAGGCTTGACTTTTTGAACTCCACATGCATGTCCCCAGGTTGAGGTAATGGGACTTCATCTTCTTCTGAGCTCGTCTCCTCCCTTCCCTTGGTTTCATAGTCCTCTTCTTCTTCCATAGTCCAACCACAATGGTCCACATCCCCATAGACCTTAGGATCTGCAAGGTAGTCAGCCACATAGCTTTCTCCTTCCTAATCCTGGGATGAGATGTTGCTCTAATATTCAGCAGGACATCTCAAAACAAAGACATGAGATATTAGCATGATACAGGAGTCAAAACCTCTAGGAGATTATATAATGATTTTTTACCGACCAAAATGCGTAACGTGCAAGAAAACGGAGTTCGGAGAGCGCACGAGGTGCCCACGAGGCAGGGGGCGCGCCCTCCACCCTCGTGGAGCCCTCGTGTCCTTTCCGGACTGCTTCTTATTTTTCTATTTTTCTACATATTCCAAAACGGAGAAAAATTGCCATTAAAACTGTTTTGGAGTCGGTTTACTTACCGTACCACATACCTATTCCTTTTCGGAGTCTGAAACATTCCGAAAAGTGTCCCTTATGTATTCTTTTGGTTTTACGGTTTCAATAACATTGGTTTCAACAGTTATAGGATTACCTGAGATATAATGTTTGATTCTTTGACCGTTCACCACCTTCGGATTTGTGCCTTCGAAGTTGTTGATTTTTATGGCGCCGGAACGATAGACCTCCTCGATAACATAAGGACCTTCCCATTTAGAGAGAAGTTTTCCTGCAAAAAATCTTAAACGAGAGTTGTATAGCAATACATAATCACCTACATTAAGCTCACACTTTTGTATCCTTTTGTCATGCCATCTTTTAACTTTTTCTTTGAACAATTTGGCATTCTCATAGGCTTGGGTTCTCCATTCATCAAGTGAGCTAATGTCAAATAACCTTTTCTCACCAACAAGTTTGAAATCATAATTGAGCTCTTTAATATCCCAATAAGCCTTATGTTCTAGCTCGAGAGGTAAGTGACATGCTTTTCCATAAACCATTTCATACGGAGACATACCCATAGGATTTTTATATGCAGTTCTATAGGCCATAATGCATCATCAAGTTTCTTAGAAAAATTCTTTCTAGATCTATTAACAGTCTTTTGCAAAATTAATTTGAGTTCTCTATTACTCAATTCTACTTGACAACTAGACTGTGGGTGATAAGGAGATGCAATTCTATGATTAACATCATTGTCGATGTCAAAATCGGCGGATCTCGGTTAGGGGGTCCCGAACTGTGCGTCTAAGGCGGATGGTAATAAGAGGCGGGGGACACGATGTTTACCCCGGTCCGGGCCCTCTTGATGGAGGTAATACCCTACGTCCTGCTTGATTGATCTTGATGATATGAGTATTACAAGAGTTGATCTACCACGAGATCGTAGAGGCTAAACCCTAGAATCTAGCCTATGGTATGATTGTTCATTGTCCTACGGACTAAACCCTTCGGTTTATATAGACACCGGAGGGGGCTAGGGTTACACAGAGTCAGTTACAAGGGAGGAGATCTACATATCCGTATTGCCAAGCTTACCTTCCACGCCAAGGAGAGTCCTATACGGACATAGGACAAAGTCTTCAATCTTGTATCTTCATAGTCCAATAGTCCGGCCAAAGGATATAGTCCGGCTGTACGGAGACCCCCTAATCAAGGACTCCTTCAGTAGCCCCTGAACCAGGCTTCAATGATGATGAGTCCGGCGCGCAGATTTGTCTTCGACATTGTAAGGCGGGTTCTTCCTCCGAATACTCCATAGAAGATTTTGAACACAAGGATAGTGTCCGGCTCTGCAAAACAAGTTCCACATACCACCGTAGAGAGAATAATATTTCCACAAATCTAATCTGCTAACATGTTTGACAGCGTGACATCATACCACGCCCCGGTCATTATTTGAACCGTTTTTCTCAACCAGCACTGCACATATCGCGAGGCGGTTTTATTGACACGTCTTGTCGAAGCAGAGATCGTGTCCCCTTATCACGGGATTCTCATCAATACGGGTATGGGTAACCCAACCGCGCCATCAATTACGGTGTTAGGGGAATAAGCGATTTTACCAGGTAAGTGGGGAGGCGCATCGCCTCTTACACCCTTATAAAGGGACGAAGATTCCCCTTTTTTACCCACGCCTTCTTCCTCCTTGCTTATCCATTCTCGCACACTCGAGCTCCAGCGCCCAAGTTCGCGTCTTTCTCCTCAAACCACTCCAAGCATGTCCAGAGCGGGAGGCAAGTGGATGGTCTCCTCCGTCACGGAGGAGAACATCACATAGCTATGGGAAGCCGGATATCTAGCCGCGGACATCGTGCACCGGCTGCCAGATGCGGGGCAGATCATCCCTACGCCCGAACCCCATGAGAGGGTAGTTTTCCTTACCCACTTTCTCTGAGGACTGGGATTTTCCCTTCACCCGTTAGTCCGCGGGCTCATATTCTACTACGGGCCGGATTTTCATGATCTGCCCCCCAATTCATCCTCAACATCTCGGCGTTAATCGTCATGTGCGAGGCCTTCCTCCTCATCAGGCCCCACTTCGGCCTGTGGTTGAAGACCTTCAATGTTAAACCGAAGGTGGTGGTCGGCCAGCAAGCAAAGTGCGGAGGCGCCATGGTGGGCAAAATGCCTAACATCACCTGGCTCGAAGGCTCCTATGTGGAGACCATAAAGGGGTGGCAATCGTGGTGGTTCTACATCACCGAGCCGCGCGACACCAACTGGGTGGCGGCCCCCGAATTTCGATCCGGAATCCCCACGCGGCTCACTTCCTGGAAAGAGAAGGGCCTGTCCTGGGGTTCCCTGGTAGAGCTGACCGGACTCCAGACCTGCATCAAGAACATGATGAGAAAGAAAATCAAGCTCGTCAACTTGGTCCAGGTCATGCTCTTCCGCCGGATCCTCCCGTGTCAACGACGGGTATTCAATTTGTGGGAGTTCGACCCGGCCAAGCACCAGACGCTGCGAGAGCTCTTCGACACGACGCACAAGGACGTCAGGAAGGTGCTGTTCAAGGGCGCCGAGGTACCTCCTCCCCTTACCGAGGACCACGGACTCAGCGCAAAGCGCCATGCCAATCCGGTAAGTTTTTACATATCACAGGATATTTATTTGCCCCAGTTTAATCATGTGCGGGATCTAAGCTTCCATGCCCTTAACAGGACTAGGCAGAGACAGTGGAGCAGATCGATTGCCCAGCCCCCTGACTAAAGATCCTGTAGATGCTCTCCTAGCGAAGATGCTGGTTCCGGCGCCTTACGAGGTGCCAGTGAAGAAGGCCAAGAAGAAGGCCACGGGGACCTGAAAGGGTCTCCGGCGCAAGGTTATATCGGACTCATCGTCCGATAACTCCGAAGCGCACTCCTCCCACGAAAACGAGGAGGAGGAAGAGGAAAGTTCTCCCCCTAGCCAGGGGAGACAAGAAAAGGAAGGCCGCCCCAACTGGGGAGGCCGAAGGGTCCAAGAAGGGAAGGACCCTCCTTCCGGACTGCTTGACGACGGTCACCTACAGCGGTGACGAGTGATTGCCTAGGGACAAGCCCATGGCGAAGTCGTAAGTATCCGGATACCATAGTAATTCATGGTATGTTTTATTGCACTGCTTCTCCTTAAGCCGAATATGATTATGCAGTCTGTCCCGAGCCCGTCTCGACGTATCTTTGTCGGACGGTTCTTTGGACTCGTCGGATATGAATAGCGATTCACTTCCGACCGCCTCCACCCCTTGCCCTACGGACAATGTCGAGGTGTTGTCTCAAAAGTCACTGAGTGGAGGGGAGGTAGTCCTGGGGGCACCTCGAGGCGACCTTCGGGACCCTTGGCGGAAAGGGAGCAAGACTCCCACGGGCTTTAAGTTCAGCCCCTAGCCGAACACTGCGTCGGAACCTTTGGTGGTTCCGGACTCCGGCAGGCAATCCCCCGTTAAGAGGGGCAAGCCGCCCGCGCCGGTGGCCTCTGTCCATCCAGAGGCACCGGGCAACTTGCTGGAAGCGCTTCGCGGCGCTTCCATCGACGAAGAGCACCACACTATCATGAGTGCGGTGATCGAGAAAGTTCAGTCCGCCAAAAATGGACTAACCGAAGCTTGTGCCAGCCTCCTAATAGCCTCTCAGGTAAGCAATCAAAATATAGGAAAATATTACCGCATAGACAGTAGCCCCTGATGCTCTGTTTGGCGTTCATGAGGAAAGGCCGAATAGAGGGTCAAATAATGACACATGAGTCTAATCAGAATATGTCTATGTGCATATGCAGGCTTCACTGCTGGCCGCTGCCGCACGTACTGCGGAGGTTGCTACACTGAAGCAGGACCTTGAGCGGTCCAAGGAAGAGCTCAGCCTTACCAAGAGGCAGCTCGAGGAGAGCAAAGGTAAGCAATACCTTGTCTATATATTAAAAATAAATTCGGTTGTAAAGTAATAGGTTCATCATGAATTTGCCAGGGGCCACGACCGAGGTGGCGACCCTGAAGAAGGCGCTGTCCGAGGCCGAAGACAAAGCGGCCAAGGAGCGCATTGAGCGGGAAAAGCAAGAAGCCCGAGTAGGCGAGTGCAGCAAGAGCTCAAGGCTATCGCCAAAAAAGACGAGTCCTTGGAGCTTGACTCCTTGCGAAGGCGCTCGAAAGCGCATGGAGCGCCAAGGCTGAAGCCCACAAGGCCCTCCAGGAGATTGATGTGGTGAAGAAGATAGCAGCGGGTAAGGCATTCATTATGCAAAGCAAGCATGTGAATGAAAATTTCCTTTTACTTACCCGAGTTCGGAGCTCTCCAGGAGTGTTCGCAGATCTTCCCCGTAGTGTACTGGATGCCGCGGAGTTTTACCGAGTTGAGGAGGGGAGCTCGACAAAAAAGTTGTTCTGGTCTCAGTATACTGGGACCGAACACCCAATGCACTTGAGCGACCAGATGAAGCAACTGGTCGAGCTTGACAAGGCGGCCGAACAGGCCATGAAGGGTCTTATAGTCCGGATGTGGCCTGGCGATCCCCTGCCTAGCAGCTACTTCGGTGTGGTGAGGTGGCTTGTGGATGCCTGCCCATGGCTTGAAGTCATAAAGCGGTCCGTCTGCATCGAGGGTGCGCGCGGGGCTTTTGCCCGGGCAAAGGTGCACTGGGCGAAGCTGGACGCCGTAAAGCTGGTGAAGGAGGGGCCGCCGGAGGGCAAGGAACATCGCTGCCCTGAAATGTATTATGACAGTGTCTTGAAGGGTTCCCGCCTTGTGGCGGAGGAATGTGCTAGAGATGTAATTTTTGAATGAACATGCTCATGTGATCCTGTAATGTGAAACGAGTTCATTTGCACTATCCAACGCTTTTTGAATTTAAAATATTACCTTCTGTGCAGCCATTTATAAAATCTGAGAGTTGGCCAATCGTCGGCTTCTGCCCCCATGTAACTAGTACTGGGGTGTTCGGGATAAACCTAAGAACTCTTTATCCCAATTTTGGGTCCTTCGAGGGAGGTGTTCAGCACAACGAACCAGGCAATCGGACTATAAGGCTTTATCACTCTCACTTAGCCATAGAAGTCTACAATTTTAAATTTTGGCGAAGCCCCTAGTATTCGGAAGGCCGAATTTGGGGCGCTATATACGCCTAAGTCGGGCAAGGCCGACTCCTCGCCTGAAGCGGAAAAAGTCTTTAAGGACTTGAGACCTCTCGAACAGCAACCAGCTCTCACCTTATCATGACAGTCAGTTTTTGGCTTTCTCTACTGAGGTGCTCGTCCAGAAGAACCGGGACACAATCGCAGTAGTTCTCCCAGCGCTGCCTTAGCCGATATAGCGGAACGTAAGGTACCAAAACATGGGAGCCGGGCAAACCCAACTATTGACCCAAGACATGATTCAGAGCTGATGCATATAATGCTATAAGTTTGGGGTGTCGCACTGTCGAAAGTGTTCGGACTTCTCACGCCGTATTATGGGGTAAACGGAAGCCCCTGGCGTACTGGCCGTACCAGAATGTACGGGTGCAAGTTGTCGTAAATGAACATATAAGAAAAAAGGGATGGATAATGCAATAATAGGATAATGATATGCATTGTTATTTAAATAATACGTCGAAGCATACTGATACAAGTAGTGCAATAAGCAAAAAGGAGGACTATTTGACATGTCCTATCCAAGGGCAAGCTGCGTATGGGTAGTAAAAAGCGGGTATATCGATTGTTATTAGAGACCACCTGAGGTTCCCTTGTATGTCTTAGCTTCTGCCTCCTTGGTTGTTCCTTCCTGTAATATGTCCGGCAGTCCTACTACCGGAAAGGGATTCCAGAGAGTAAGGTCCTGAAAGAGAAAAAATGATAAAGGTATGCAGCCCCTAGGGCGGTTAAGCCGCATTGTGGGACATGCCTTGATCGTGCCCCCACCTATGCCCATGGTATTTTCAGTGCGTAATTATGTGCCCGCAACACAGATTTCGTCGCTTGACTGGGACTGGGATAGGGGCCGAACTGCTAGGAGAGCTCTGAACGTGCCAGGCGATCCTATTGCAGGTTACTCCGGACTCGCTTAACGGTGTCCGGGGGCTGTATCGCCGAGTTGGCGGTTTGCCTTAAAAGGCTGCTTTGTGCTTCTGCTGCGAGGGCCGCAGTGTGCTCTTCCGTGCGGAGCGATCGTTCTGTGTTTCCATTGACTGTTATGACCCCCTAGGTCCTGGCATCTTGAGCTTTAGGTATGCGTACTGGGGTACCGCATTGAATTTTGCAAATGCGGTTCGCCCGAGCAGTGTGTGATAGCCACTACGGAACTGGAGGATATCGAAGATTAACTCCTCGCTTCGGAAGTTGTCCAGAGATCTGAAGACCACTTCCAGTGTGATTGAGCCCGTGCAATGGGCCTCTACACCTGGGATGACGCCCTTAAAGGTGGTTTTGGTGGGTTTGATCCTCGAGGGATCTATAACCCTTTTGCGCACTGTATCCTGATAGAGCAGGTTCAGGCTGCTGCCGCCATCCATAAGGACTCGAGTGAGGTGAAATCCGTCGATGATGGGGTCTAGGACCAATGCAGCAGATCCACCATGATGGATACTAGTGGGGTGGTCCCTGCGATCGAAGGTGATCAGACAAGAGGATCATGTGTTGAACTTTGGGGCGACGAGCTCTATCGCATAGACGTTCCTTAGTGCGTGCTTCTATTCCCTCTTGGGAATGTGGGTTGCGTATATCATGTTCATCGTCTTCACTTGTGGGGGGAACCTCTTCTGTCCTCTCGTGTTCGGCAGCCAGGGCTCCCCCTCGTCATCACTTTGCAGCCCCTTGTCCTTGTTTTCGGCATTCAATTTGCCAGCCTGCTTGAACACCCAGCATTCTCTGTTGGTGTGATTGGCTGGCTTATCGGGGGTGCCGTGGATTTGACACAAGCGATCAAGTATGCGATTCAAACTAGACGGGCCCGGAGTACTTCTTTTGAATGGCCTTTTCCGCTGACCGGATCTAGAGCCTCTGAATCCGGCATTGACTGTCGTATCATCGGCGTTATCGCCATTGTTGCGGCGCTTGTGTCTGTTACGACGTGGTCTGTCATTGGCATCTTTAGTATCTGAAGTGTTCGGATTCCTCGATGTGTTGTTGCTGCGAGCCAGCCAGCTATCCGCGCCCGCGCAAAAGCGGGTCATGAGTGTCGTGAGGGCTGCCATAGACTTCGGCTTCTCCTGGCCAAGGTGCCGGGCGAGCCACTCGTCACGAGTGTTATGCTTGAATGCCGCTAAGACCTCTGCATCCGGACAATCGACAATTTGGTTTTTCTTAGTTAGGAACCGTGTCCAGAATTGCCTGGCCGATTCCCCTGTCTGCTGAGTTATATGGCTCAAGTCATCAGCATCTAGTGGTCGCACGTAAGTTCCCTGGAAGTTGTCAAGGAATGCATCTTCCAAATCCTCCCAACTGCTGACGGAGTCTGCTGGCAAGCTATTCAGCCAATGCCGAGCTGGTCCTTTAAGTTTTAGTGGGAGGTACTTGATGGCATGCAGATCATCACCGCGAGCCATGTGGATGTGGAGGAGGAAATCCTCAATCCATACAGCGGGATCTGTTGTACCATCATATGATTCGATATTTACGGGTTTAAAACCCTCCGGGAATTCGTGATTCATAACTTCATCAGTGAAGCATAGGGGGTGTGCGGCGCCTCTATGCTAGGCTATATCATGATGCAGTTCATATGAGTCTTGTCTGCTGTATTCGGCCCAGCCGGATTTACTTTTAGTGTATCTGGCGTGACGGTCATCATCGCGTGTTGGTGCGTGCCCCCGTGATCCGTAGATCGATCTTGCATGTTTTGCCTTGTTTTCCAATATGTCTCACGGGTCCCGTGTGTTGCCACAGGCCTTGGTATTTTTGCTTGATTGGCGGCGGGGTGCGGGCTGGACTTCGGGCTGAAATGGCTCTCTGTCTCGGCCACGAGGTGGCCCGCCAGCCGCATCATACGCTGGTGATGTGGTTTTCAATGCTTCCTCCTCGAGGTGAGGTAGCAACCTGCACTTTGGATACCTCTTTGTTGGGCGCTCGAGTTCGTATTCCTCGGCCACAAGGACTTTGGTCCATCTGTCTGCTAGCAAATCTTGATCAGCTCGAAGCTGTTGTTACTTTTTCTTCAAGCTATTTGCTGTGGCTATAAGCCGGCGCTTGAAGCGCTCCTTCTCAATGGGATCCTCAGGCATGATAAATTCTTCGTCACCGAGGCTCGCCTCGTCTTCGGAGAGAGGCATGTAATTGTCCTCCTCTGGTTCTCCATCTGCTGCCCGCTCTGGAGGGCTAGCTTGTTCACCCTCCCGCTCTAAATTGTGCTGGAGGGGATTATTGTCTTTGGCACTATCCGGAGTGTTATTGTCTCTTGTGCCGGTATCACTACTTTTGCTATGGCGGGACTTAGAGCGACGCTGCTGACGTCGGCGCTTGGGTTGCTTCTTGGAGGGGTCATCCTCCGCTGTCTCATCGCCATTGCCTTCTTTGGGGGTGTCCACCATATGTATATCATATGATGAGGTGGCGGTCCAGCACCCTGTGGGCAGTGGTTCATGTTCGTCTCCTGCATCGTCCATACCATCGATGTCTTCGGAGTCGAAGTCGAGCATGTCGGTTAAATCGTCGATAGTGGCTACTAAGTGGGTGGTGGGTGGGGAGTGAATTTTTTCGTCGTCCGCATCCCATTCTAGCCGGACATAGTTCGGCCAAGGTTCTCCTGACAAGGAGAGAGACATTAATGAATTTAGCACGTCGCTGAAAGGTGAGTGCTGAAAGATATCCGCGGAGGTGAACTCCATGATCGGCGCCCAATCGGATTCGATAGGCATGGACGCAGGCGGCTCGGAGTCTGTGCCCGGAGATGAATCCAATGGTTCGGCAACACGACTCTCGTAAGGGGTGAAGTCAGTATCCGGCTCTATCGCCACTGAGAGTGCGGCCTCCATGGTGGGGTCTATCCACCCATCCTCGGATGGCGCAATTTTCTCCGGATTGAAGGCCAGAGTAGTTGCAGGTGTGATTTGCCGAACACTGTCCGATGGCAGAGTTACGTCATGCTTGTCGTGATTGTGCGGTGCACCTGACATGGGCTCGAATCCATCAAAGATCTAGTCTCCGCGGATATCGGCAGTGTAGTTTAAGTTTCCGAACCTGACCTGATGGTCAGGGGCGTAGCTCTCGATCTGCTCCAGATGGCCAAGTGACTTGGCCCGTAGTGTGAAGCCGCCGAATACGAAGATTTGTTCGGGGAGTAAAACCTCACCCTAGACCACATCGTTATCGATAAGCGAAGGAGCCATCAAGCCTTACGGTGACAACACAGTGGAACTCTCAATGAAAGCATCAATGTCGGTGTCAAAACCGGCGGATCTCGGGTAGGGGGTCCCGAACTGTGCGTCTAAGGCGGATGGTAACAGGAGGCGGGGGACACGATGTTTACCCAGGTTCTTGCCCTCTTGATGGAGGTAATACCCTACGTCCTGCTTGATTGATCTTGATGATATGAGTATTACAAGAGTTGATCTACCACGAGATCATAGAGGCTAAACCCTAGAAGCTAGCCTATGGTATGATTGTTCGTTGTCCTACGGACTAAACCCTCTGGTTTATATAGACACCGGAGGGGGATAGGGTTACACAGAGTCGGTTACAAGGGAGGAGATCTACATATCCGTATTGCCAAGCTTTCCTTCCACGCCAAGGAGAGTCCTATCCGGACACGGGACGAAGTCTTCAATCTTGTATCTTCATAGTCCAACAATCCGACCAAAGGATATAGTCCGGCTATCCGGAGACCCCCTAATCCAGGACTCCCTCAATCATACTTAGCAAGCATTTTACGGAAAGCACCATGAATAAAATGTGAACCACTATCAGTCATTAAATATCTAGGGACTCCAAACCTTAGAAAAATAACTTCTTTAAGCATCTTAATAGAGGTGTTATGATCAACACTACTAGTTGGAATAGCTTATACCCACTTAGTAACGTAATCAACAACAACTAAAATATGTGTATATCCATTAGAGGCAGGAAACGGTCCCATATAATCAAAGCCCCAAACATCAAATGGTTCAATAACAAGTGAATAATTCATAGGCATTTCTTGATGTCTACTAATATTAACAATTCTTTGACATTCATCACAAGATACAACAAACTTACGGGCATCCTTGAAGAGAGCAGGCCAATAAAAACTGGATTGCAATACCTTATGTGCAGTTCTATCTCCAACGTGGTGTCCTCCATAAGCTTTGGAGTGACACTTGCGTAGGATCTATTCCTGTTCATGCTCAGGTACACAACGTCTAATAACACCATCTACTCCTTCTTTATAAAGGTGTGGGTCATCCTAGAAGTAATGTCGTAAATCATAGAAAAACCTTTTCTTTTGCTGGTATGTGAAACTGGGTGGTATAAACTTAGCAACAATGTAATTAGCATAATGAGCATACCAAGGAGCAGTGTAAGAAGCATTTATGACATTTAATTGTTCATCAGGAAAGCTATCATCAATAGGTAGTGGGTCATCAAGAACATATTCCAACCTAGACAAGTTATCTGCAACGGGGTTCTCGGCTCCCTTTCTATCAATAATATGCAAATCAAATTCTTGTAGCAAGAGAACCCATCTAATAAGTCTAGGTTTAGCATCTTTATTTTCCATAAGATATTTAATAGCTGCATGATCCGTGTGAATTTTTACTTTAGAATCAACAATATAAGGTCTGAACTTATCACAAGCAAATACAAACCGCTAAGAATTCTTTTTCGGTTGTAGCATAATTTCTCTGGGCATTGTCTAGAGTTTTACTAGCATATTGAATAACATTTAGTTTCTTATCAACTCTTTGCCCTAGAACAGCACCTATAGCATAATCACTAGCATCACACATAATTTCAAAAGGTAAATTCCAATCAGGTGGCTGAACAATAGGTGTAGAGATGAATGCTTTCTTAAGTATTTCAAATGCTTCTACACAATCATCATCAAAGACGAATGGTATATATTTTTGTAATAAATTAGTCAGAGGACGAGAAATTTTTGAGAAGTCCTTAATGAACCTCCTATAAAAGCCGGCATGACCAAGGAAACTTCTTATACCTTTGATGTCCTTGGGACACGGCATCTTTTCAATAGCATCAACTTTATCTTTATCAACATTAATGCCCCTTTCAGAAATTTTGTGCCCCAAGACAATACCTTCATTAACCATAAAGTGGCACTTCTCCCAATTCAAGACAAGGTTAGTTTCTTCACATCTCTGTAAAACTCGATCAAGGTTTCTTAAGCAATCATCAAAAGAGGATCCATAAACGGAGAAATCGTCCATGAAAACCTCACAAATCTTTTCACAAAAGTCAGAGAATATGGCCATCATGCATCTTTGAAAGGTAGCAGGTGCATTACATAAACCAAAATGTATACGTCTATAAGCAAAAGTACCGAAAGGGCAAGTAAAAGTGGTCTTTGATTGATCATCAGCTGACACATGTATTTGAGAGAAACCAAAATAACCATCTAGAAATAAAAAATGTGTATGTTTGGATAATCTTTCTAGCATTTGATCAATGAAAGGTAAGGGCTAATGATCTTTCTTAGTAGCCTTATTTAATTTGCGGAAATCAGTTACCATCCTATAACCTGTAATAATTCTTTGCGGAATCAATTCATCTTTATCATTAGGAATGACAGTAATACCTCCCTTCTTAGGAACACAATGGACATGACTTACCCACTGACTATCAACAACGAGATAAATTATTCCTGCCTCAAGGAGCTTTAGTATTTCTTTTCTTACCACTTCTTTCATCTTAGGATTCAGCTGTCGTTGGTGTTCAATAACTGGTTTGGCATCTTTCTCCAAATTTATTTTGTGTTGACATAGAGTGGGACTAATGCCCTTAAGATCATGAAGAGTATATCCAATAGCAGCATGGTGCATCTTCAGAGTTTTCAATAATTTTTCTTCCTCCTTCTCTGAAAGGTTAGCACTAATAATAACATGATATATCTTCTTTTCATCAAGATAAGCATATTTAAGAGTATCAGGCAATGGTTTAAGCTCAAACACGGGATCACCCTTGGGTGGAGGAGGATCCCCTAAGATTTCAACAGGCAAGTTGTGTTTCAGAATAGGTCCCTGTTTAAAGAACACCTCTTCTATTTCCTTTCTTTCATTCATAAACATATCATTTTCATGGTCTAGCAAATATTGTTCTAAAGGATCACTAGGAGGTACGGCAATAGCAGCAAGACCAATAATTTCATCTTTACTAGGCAGTTCCTCTTCACGGTGTTGTCTATGAAATTTAGAAAAGTTGAACTCATGCGACATATCACCTAAACCAATAGGAACAACATCCTTTTTGCGGTCTATCCTAGCATTAACAATGTTTAAGAAAGGTCTACCAAATATAATGGGACAAAAGCTATCTTGTGGGGATCCAAGAACAAGAAAATCAGCAGGATATTTAGTTTTCCCACACAAGACTTCAACATCTCTAACAATCCCAGTTGGTGAAATAGTATCTCTATTTGCAAGTTTAATTACGACATCAATATCTTCTAACTCAGCAGATGCAATATCATGCATAATTTCTCTGTATAAGTTAATAGGTATTGCACTAGCACTAGCACCCATATCACACAAGCCATTATAGCAATGTTCTCCTATTTTAACAGAAATAACAGGCATGCCTACCACAGGTCTATGTTTATGTTTAGCACAAGGTTTAGCAATTCTAGCAGTTTCATCATAGAAATAAATAACATGCTCATCAATATTATCAGCCAAGAGATCCTTAACAATAGCAATATTAGGTTCAACTTTAACTTGCTCAGGAGGTGTATAGGTTCTAATATTGCTTTTACGAACCACCGTTGAAGCTTTAGCATGATCTTTTATCCTAACAGGAAAAGGTGGTTTCTCAACATAAGCAGTAGGAACAATAGGATCATTATAAGTGATAGTCTTTTCTTCAACTTTAATAGGTGCAACTACTTTTACTTCTATGGGAGGGTGATATTTAAACCACTTCTCCTTAGGGAGATCAACATGAGTAGCAAAAGGTTCACAGAAAGAAGCTACTATCTCAAAGTCAAGTCCATATTTAGTGCTAAATTTACGGAAATCATCGGTATCCATAAAAGATGTAACACAATCAAACTTAGGTGTCATACCTGACTCCTTACCTTCGTCGAGATCCCAATCTTCAGAGTTGCGTTTAATTATTTCCAATAAATCCCATTTGAATTCAATAGTCTTCATCATAAAAGAGCCAGCACAGGAAGTATCGAGCATGGTGCGATTGTTATCAGAAAGTCAAGCATAATTTTTTTTGGATAATCATTTCTCTTGAGAGCTCATGATTGGGGCATGAATATAACATTGATTTAAGCCTCCCCCAATCTTGAGCGATGCTTTCTCCTTCGCGAGGCCAAAATTATATATATAATTACGATCACGATGAACAAGATGCATAGGATAAAACTTCTGATGAAATTCCAATTTCAATCGTTTGTAATTCCATGATCCCATATCATCACATAGCCTATACCATGTCAATGCATCTCCCTCCAAAGATAAAGGGAAGAAATTCTTATTGATAACATCATCAGGCAAAGCTGCAAGCTTAAACAATCCACAAACTTCATCCACGTATATTAGGTGCTCATCAGGATGTAATGTTCCATCTCCTGCAAAAGGATTAGCTAGCATTTTTTCTATCATACCCGAAGGAATTTAAAAGTAGACATTTCCATTTTCAGTGGGTTGAGGAGAAACTCTTTGCTCTACTGGTCGGGGTGAAGATACCCCGAATAAGCCCCTCAAAGGATTACTTTCCATAGTAACAAGTGACAGTAAATTTCAGCAAACTATATAAATTTTTCCTTACCAAATTCCACCTACCAAAGGCGCTTCACTCCCCGGCAACGGCGCCAGAAAAGAGTCTTGATGACCCACAAGTATAGGGGATCTATTGTAGTCCTTTCGATAAGTAAGAGTGTCAAACCCAACGAGGAGCAGAAGGAAATGATAAGCAGTTTTTAGCAAGGTATTCTCTGCAAGCACTGAAATTATAGGTAATAGATAGTTTTGTGATAAGATAATTTGTAACGAGCAATAAGTAACAAAAGTAAATAAAGTGCAGCAAGGTGGCCCAATCCTTTTTGTAGCAAAGGACAAGCCTGGATAGACTCTTATATAGAGAAAAGCGCTCCCTAGGACACATGGGGATTATCGTTAAGCTAGTTTTCATCACATTCATATGATTCGTGTTCGGTACTTTGATAATTTGGTATGTGGGTGGACCGGTGCTTGGGTACTGTCCTTACTTGGACAAGCATCCCATTTATGATTAACCTCTATTGCAAGCATCCGCAACTACAACAAAAGTATTAAGGTAAACCTAACCATAGCATGAAACATATGGATCCAAATCAGCCCCTTACGAAGCAACACATAAACTAGGGTTTAAGCTTCTGTCACTCTAGCAACCCATCATCTACTTATTACTTCCCAATGCCTTCGTCTTGGCCCAAATAATGGTGAAGTGTCATGTAGTCGACGTTCACATAACACCACTAGAGGAGAGACAACATACATCTCATCAAAATATCAAACGAATACCAAATTCACATGACTACTAATAGCAAGACTTCTCCCATGTCCTCAGGAACAAACATAACTACTCACAAAGCATATTCATGTTCATAATCAGAGGGGTATTAATGTGCATATAGGATCTAAACATATGATCTTCCACCAAGTAAACCAACTAGCATCAACTACAAGGAGTAATCAACACTACTAGCAACCCACAGGTACCAATCCCAGACTTAGAGACAAGAATTGGATACTAGAGATGAACTAGGATTTGAGAGGAGATGGTGCTGGTGAAGATGTTGATGGAGTTTGGCCCCCTCCCGATGAGAGGTGCGTTGGTGATGACGATGGCGATGATTTCCCCCTCCCGGAGGGAAGTGTCCCCGGTAGAACGGCTCTGTCAGAGCCCTAGATTGGTTCCGCCAAGGTTCCACCTCATGGCGGCGGAGTCTTGTCCCGAAAGCTTGCTTTTGATTTTTTCCTCAATGAAAGACTCCATATAGCAGAAGATGGGCATCGGAGGGCCACCAGGGGGCCCACGAGGCAGGGGGCGCGCCCCCCACCCTCATGGCCAGGGTGTGGGCCCCCTCTGGAACTTCTTGCGCTCAGTATTTGTTATATATTCTGAAAATAGCTTCCATGAAGTTTCAGGAGTTTTGGAGCTGTGCAGAATAGGTCTCTAATATTTGCTCCTTTTCCAGACCAGAATCCCAGCTGCCGACATTCTCCCTCTTTATGTAAACCTTGTAAAATAAGAGAGAATAGGCATAAGTATTGTGAAATAATGTGTAATAACCGCCCATAATTCAATAAATATCGATATAAAAGCATGATGCAAAATGGACGTATCACATGTCTTCACCAGGAGTTTATGCAAGCGGGATCAAAAGCTCCATAAAAGGGCTATGAACGCCGTTGAGCTGGTAGTTCCCCGTTACTTGCGTTGGTCTGAGCAGCCCATTGTGTGGAGTCGTGAGGATCACCCGCCCCGGGTTGACAATCCGGGTCACTTGGCTTTGGTGGTAGCGCCTCAGCTTGGAGGATATAAATTCACTAAGGTACTCATGGACGGAGGTAGCAGCATCAATATCCTTTATTATGAAACCTTCCGTCGCATGGGGTTGACTGATAAATGTCTTAAGCCACCGAACACTGTCTTCCACGGTGTGGTGCCTGGTAAGTCGGCATACCCAGTTGGTAAAATAGCTCTGGAAGTTTCTTTCGGGGGCGATCATGATTCCAGGTCTAAGACGTTGACCTTTGAAGTGGTGAAGATCAAAGGCCCATATCATGCCTTGTTTGGACGGTCGGCTTATGCTAAATTCATGGCAAGACCTTGTTATGTTTATCTGCAGCTCAAAATGCCGGGTTACAAGGGGACCATTACGGTGCATGGAAGCTGGAAGATAGCTTTGGAGTGCGAGGAAGGTGATGCAGCCTATGCTGAGTCTGTCTGCACAACAGAGGAATTGAAGTTTTATAAAGAAAATGTTGACCCGGCCGATATGACATCTTTGAAGAAGCCAACTACGAAGCATGATCCGGTCTTGAAATTTAAATCGACGGATGATACTAAGCTAGTTGATTTCGTCTATGGCGATTCATCCAAGGAGTTCAACATCAGTGCTAATCTGGATCCAAAATAGGAAAGCACGCTCATCGAGTTCATACATGAGAACCGGGACATCTTTGCATGGAAACCTTCTGACATGCTAGGTGTACCGAGGGAACTTGTTGAGCACACTCTTAATATTGATCCAAAGTTCAAGCTGGTTAAGCAGTTTCTCCGTCATTTTAATGAAGAGAGGCGTAAAGCCATTGGTGAAGAAGTGGCCCGGCTCTTGGCGGCTGGATTCATTGTTGAAGTTTTTCATCCTGAATGGTTGGCTAACCTGGTATTAGTGCTTAAGAAGAACGATACTTGGCGTATGTGTGTGGATTACACAACTTTGAACAAAGCTTGTCCGGCTGATCCTTTTGCTCTTCCCTGTATTGATCAAATTATTGATGCTATGGCAGGTTGTGAGCATTTGAGATTTTGGATGCGTATTATGGTTATCATGAGATCAAAATGGCAGTTAAGGACCAGGAGAAAACAACTTTCATTACTTCGTTTGGAGCCTTCTTCTTTGTGTCCATGCCTTTTCGGCTCAAGAGTGCCCAGGCGACTTACCAACAGTGTGTGCAAAATTTCCTTCATAATCAGATCGGGCGTAATGTTCATGCTTATGTGGATGACAATGTGGTGAAATCCAGAGAGAAGGAAACACTGGTTGATGATTTGAAGGAAACCTTTGATTATCTCTGGGTTTATAAGATGATGCTTAACCCAACCAAGTGTGTTTTTTTGTGCCAGCTGGTAAGCTTTTGGGTTTTCTGGTTTGTAACAAAGGCATTGAAGCTAACCCGGAGAAGATCAAGGCCATTACTTCTTTGGCTAAGCCGGCATGTATCAATGATGTTCAACGTCTGGCAGGTCGTATTGCGGCCTTAAGCCGGTTGGGTGTGAAAAAGCTATACCGTTGTACCAGATGATGAAGAAAACATATCACTTTGTCTAGAGTGATGCGGCTAATCAAGCATTTGAGGACTTGAAGAAACAGTTGGCTGAGCCGCCCATTCTAGCTGCTCCCATTGATAAGGAGCCGTTGCTGTTATATGTGGCTGCCAACAGCCAAGATGTCAGCGTAGCTATTGTGGTGGAAAGGAAGGAGACAGGCAAGGAGTATCCGGTTCAATGGCCGGTTTACTAATATCAGTGAGGTCCTTGTTGAGTCCAAACAGAGGTATCCACATTGGCAGAAGCTTGTGTATGGGGTTTTCATGGCCAGCTGGAAGCTCAAGCAGTATTTTTTGGGTCATCCTATCACTGTGGTTAGTTATGCCCCCTTAGGAGATATCATTCAAAATAGAGAAGCCACATGATCTTCCGAGTCTGGCCGCGTTCCAGGGGTTCGGCTCTAAGCGATTGTCTGATGCAGCATGCAGGCGGTACGCTCCTCCGGTGAGAACCTCGTCAATTATGAAGGGACCCTCCCACTTGGGCTTGAGTTTGTCCTTTTTCTTCTCTGGCAAGTGTAGGACGAGTTCGCCGACATTATAAGTTTTGGCCCGTACTTCTCTATTTTGGTATCTGCGGGCCTGTTGTTGATAAAATGCGGAACGGGCTTTTGCAACATCGTGCTCCTCCTCCAGGGTATCTAGGCTGTCCTGCCGATCAAGCTGGCCTCTCTCTCTTCGTACATGCGCACTCGAGGTGAGTCATGGATAATATCGCAAGGCAACACAGCTTCTGCACCGTACACCATGAAGAAAGGTGTATATCCAGTGGTGCGGTTGGGCGTGGTCCACAGCCCCCAGAGTACGGAGTCAAGCTCCTCAACCTAGTGCTTGTCTGATTCTTTCAAAGACCGCACTAGTCTAGGTTTGATGCCACTCATAATAAGACCATTAGCCCGTTCGACTTGACCGTTTGTTTGCGGGTGATATACAAAGGCGTAACCAAGCTTAATGCCCAGATTAGCACACCAAGTTTTCACCTCATCGGCTATGAAATTGGAGCCGTTATCAGTGATGATGTTGTGTGGAACACCATAACGGTGCACCACGCCGGATATGAAGTCTATTACTGGCCCCGCCTCGGCCGTTTTGACTGGTTTGGCCGCTATCCACTTAGTGAATTTATCCAACATGACTAGCAGATACTTTCTCTTATGGCTTCCTCCTTTAAGGGGTCCGACCATATCGAGCCCCCAGACTGCGAAAGGCCAAGTGATGGGGATTGTTTGTAGAGCGGTGGGGGGCATGTGGCTTTGGTTGGCGAATAGCTGGCATCCGATGCAACGTTGGACAAGGTCCTGTGCATCTGCTCGGGCCGTCGACCAGTAAAAACCTGTACGGAAGGCCTTGCTAACAAGGGCCCAAGCTGCAGCGTGGTGCTCGCCGAGTCCGGCGTGAATTTCTGCCAAGAGCTGCCACCCCTCTTCCTCGGAGATACATCTTTGAAGAACGGTAGCGCTTTTCTTGTAGAGCTCTCCTTCATGAACCTTCTAGGCCTTCGAGCGCCGAACAATGCCGTGAGCCTCATTCTAGTCCTCTGGGTGTTCTTTCCTATTAAGGTAGGCCAAGAAGGGTTCAGTCCATGGGGAAATGACTGCCATGAGTAGGTTGGCCGACGGTGTTATTTCGGTGGCTGAGCCCCCGATTATATCGTTGTGTTTGGAGGCTGGGGTTGTGTTCGGATCCGGACTGGTGTTACTGCTCTCCCTTGCCACACCACGGATGGCTTAAAGAGACTTTCCAGAAAGATATTAGGTGGGACGGGGTCGCGCTTGGCGCCAATGCGAGCGAGGACGTCCGCCGCTTGATTACTTTCTCGAGCCACGTGATGAAACTCGAGCCCCTCGAATCGAGCCGACATTTTTAGGACAGCATTGTGGTAAGCCGCCATCTTCGGATCTTTGGCATCAAAATCTCCATTTATTTGAGATATCGCGAGGTTTGAGTCCCCCCACACTTCCAAGCGTTGTATGCCCATAGAGACAGCCATCCGGAGACCATGTAATAAGGCCTCGTATTTGGATGCATTATTGGATTCTGTGTATAATATTTGGAATACATAGTGGACCAGGTCTCTAGTGGGGGACATTAAAACGACGCCCGCTCCTAATCCTGCTAGCATTTGGGAACCATCGAAAAACAAGACCTAGTTGGAATATGTGCCGCACTCTTTAGGGAGTTCGGCCTCTGTCCATTCGGCGACGAAGTCCGCCAGTACTTGGGATTTGATGGCTTAGCGCGGTTTGTATGTTATGTCGAATGGAAGGAGCTCAATGGCCCATTTGGCTATCCAGCCCGTAGCATCGCGGTTGTTTATTATATCATTGAGTGGTACTTCGGAAGCCACCGTGATAGAACATTCTTGGAAGTAGTGTCGTAGCTTCCGAGATGCCATGAAGACCGCGTATGCTATCTTTTGATAATGTGGGTACCGGGATTTGCATGGTGTGAGGGCGGTGGATACATAATATACCGGCTTCTGAATTGGGAATTTGCGTCCGTCCTGGTCTCGTTCCACGACGAGCATGGCGCTCACCACCTGGTGTGTTGCCGATATGTATAATAACATGGGTTCACCGACGTTTGGTGTGGCCAGGATTGGGTTGCTCGTGAGAAGGGTTTTTATTTCTTCTAGTCCGACTGTTGCCGCATACGTCCACTCAAAGTGATCGGTGCGCCGGAGGAGGCGATACAAGCAATGCCTTTTCCCCTAATCCGGAGATAAAGCGGCTTAAAGCTGCCACACACCCAATGAGTTTTTGGACCTGTTTAAGGTCCGTCGGTGTGGCCAATTGCGACAAGGCTCCGATTTTGGCTGGATTTGCTTCGATTCCTCTATTGGAAACGATGAAGCCCAACAACTTTTCAGGAGGAACGCCGAAAACACACTTTTCCGGATTGAGCTTGATGTTGTATGTACGGAGGTTGTCAAATGTGAGACGTAAATCGTCTATTAGTGAGTCGACGTGCCTAGTTTTAATGACGATGTCGTCCATGTATGCTTCAACTATCTTGCCGATCTGTTTCTCCAGGCATGTTTGAATCATGCGTTGGTAGGTGGCCCCGGCGTTTTTGAGCCCAAAGAGCATGGTGTTGAAGCGGAATGGCCCATATGGGGTAATGAATGCTGTTGCGGCTTGATCGGACTCCTTCATTTTGATTTGATGGTATCCAGAATATGCGTCGAGGAAGCATAACGAATCGTGTCCCGCAGTGGCATCGTTAATCTGATCGATGCGGGGGAGGGGGAAGAGATCCTTAGGGCAGGTGTCGGTGTCAAAACCGGCGGATCTCGGGTAGGGGGTCCCGAACTGTGTGTCTAGGCCGGATGGTAACAGGAGGCAGGGGACACGATGTTTTACCCAGGTTCGGGCCCTCTTGATGGAGGTGAAACCCTACGTCCTGCTTGATTGATATTGATGATATGGGTAGTACAAGAGTAGATCTACCACGACATCAGAGAGGCTAAACACTAGAAGCTAGCCTATGGTATGTGTGTATGTTGTGGTTGTTGTCCTACGGACTAAAACCCTTCGGTTTATATAGACACCAGAGAGGGTTAGGGTTACACAAGGTCGGTTACAAAGGAGGAGATATCCATATCCGTATTGCCTAGCTTGCCTTCCACGCCAAGTAGAGTCCCATCCGGACACGAGACGAAGTCTTCAATCTTGTATCTTCATAGTCTAACAATCCGGCCAATGGAGATAGTCCGGCTGTCCGGAGACCCCCTAACCCAGGACTCCCTCAGTAGCCCCTGAACCAGGCTTCAATGACGATGAGTCCGGCGCATAGTATTGTCTTCGGCATTGCAAGGCGGGTTCCTTCTCCGAATACATCACAGAAGAATTTGAATACGAGGATAGTGTCCAACCCTGCAAAATAAGTTCCACACTCCACCATAGAGAGAATAATATTTTTGCAGATCTAATTTGCTGGCTTGTTTTGGCAGCATGATGTTATGTCATGGCCCAGTGATTATTCGAACCGTTTCTTTTAACCAGCTCCACACATAACGCGAGGCGGTTTCTTAACACGTCTTGTCGAAGCGGAGATCGTGTTCCCCCAATTACGGGATTCTCATTAATGCGGTCATGGGTAACCCAACCGTGTCTAGGACTCCTAGATTATAGGCAAGTCCTAAATGGCTACGGAGAGGACGCTTGATATTCACCCTCTTTATAAAGGGACAAGGTTTTCGCTTTTTCCCTCTCGTGCTCAATCGAACCCTTCCCCCGCCTTGAGTTCTAACACCCAAAGCCCAAGTTAGGTGCTCCGGATCTTTAATCATGTCCGGATCCAGCCTTCAAGGCCGATGGATGCCTTCCTCCGTTACGGAAGAGGACATTAAGAAGTTGAGGGAGGCCAGATACCTGACCGCCGAGGTTTCACATCGGCTGCCTGCTCGAGGGCAGATCGTCCCTACTCCTGAACCCAACAAGAACGTCGTGTTCGTCTCCCACTTCCTCCGAGGACTAGGCCTCACTCTGGATCCCTTCGTCAGGGGTTTGATGTTTTATTACGGGCTAGATTTCAACAATCTAGCTCCGGACTCCTTTCTCCACATCTCGACATTTATTGTCGTGTGTGAGGCCTTCCTCCGCGTTACCCCTCACTTCGGCATGTGGCTCAAGATCTTTGAAGTAAAGCCGAAGATGATCGAGGGGCAACATGCAGCGTGCGGAGGTGCATCAATAGGAAAGATGGCAGGAGCTCCATGGTCGAAAGGTTCCTTTCTAGAGGTGTCCGAATTACGGCAATGGGAGTGGTTTTACGTCATGGCTCCCAGAAGTGCCAAGTGGGCGGTTGCCCCCGCTTTCCGCTCGGGCCCCCCACCACAACTGATGTCATGGATTAGCAGAGGTCTGAGCTGGGGTCCAGCCAAGGACGTGCCTATACTGCAAAGTCGCATCCAAGATCTCTTCGAGGGAGATTTTAATTTGGTTGTGGTAATACAAGTTATGCTGGTTCATCAAGTCCAGCCTTGCAAACGCCGGCCCCTTCGCTTGTGGGAGTTCAACCCAGAGGGACCGCGTGCCATTCAAAGTTTCCTCGGCCTGACGCATGAGGAGATGTACAAGTCATTCTTCGGACCTCAAGTAGAGTGCCCGGATATTACCAAAGACGTGGGCCTGAGCAGTAACCGTGCCGCTGAACAAGTAAGAAATACTCTAGCCGAACACACTGTCTTTTATTTGTCACGAAGTTATTTCTGAGAGTTTGCTTTTTGACCAGGACTGGCTAACAAAGGCGAAGATGATTTGGTGTTTGGCCCCCCTCCCTGAGGGTTTGGAAAATCCGGTATTGTAAAAGATGCTCGAGGTCGCACCTTGCCCGGAGCCCTCGAAGGAAGATAC
>NC_041380.1:51710472-51751190 GCF_002162155.2 Triticum dicoccoides | reverse complement strand
TGCTTTTGCCGCACAAAGTCCGCGGGGGGATCAGCCCTCCACCGAGTCGTAAGTGATCCAAAATACTTTAATAGTAAAGGTATGCTATCTTTTTTCTGAGAAAATAACCACCGCATATATCTTGCAGTTCGGGCCTTAGCCCCTCTCAGCTGAGCTGGTCTTCGGGGGATCTTCTTCCAGAGATGATGGAGAGTGAAACGCCTCCCCCGGACTCCTCCGCTCAAGAAGCAGGTGACCCCGAAGTGTCGTCACGGAGGGCCTCTCCGGATCCGGTGAGGCTAGAAGATAATCCCATAGACACCCGAAGTCCCCAGCGTCCGGCTCCCGAAGAGAGCAGACAAAAGAGTCCGGCACCGTCTGGTGTGCGGTCGGACGTTCTGGGGGAGTTGGTGGGGCGAGCGGCCATCTCAGAAGAACACTGTACGCTCATGGTACGGTGATGGAGAGAATTTCGTCCGCCGAAAGCGGATTACATGAAGCCTTTATGAGTCTACTGACACGCTTTGAGGTACGTGAGATAATATGTGATAGTACTGCACATGTTAGGTGTGCCCTGTGTAGATAGTAGCCCCTGAGACTCTGGTTGTCGTCGAGAACGGCAGCGAACAGAGGATCATATTCCCAGGCAATAACCAGACTGCCCCTATGTGCAGGTGGTGGAAGCTCCGGTGGCTAGCCGGACTAGTGAGTTTGCCAAATTAAAATGGCAACTGGATGCGGCAGACGCCGACATCGAGCTTGTTAACAAGAGGCTTGATGAGGCACAGGGTAAGTGTTATTATCTAGTGAACGCCACATAGTAAGAGCAGCATGATGCCAGTATCTTTAATATGTTGTGACTACAGATGGAGCTGCCACCGTGGAAACCTTGCGGGCAGAACTTGCCCGAGCCAAGGAACAAGCGAGGATTAGTAATGTGGCTGCCTTGAAGGCGACCGAAGAGTTGAAAGCCTAGAAGGCCGCACATTGCGAGAGCCAAGAGAAGATGGCCAAGATGGCCGTAGAATTAAAAGACACTTCCGACCGTTGCCGGGTCCTTGAAAAAGAAAACCGAGCGAAGGCAATGGACCTTGAGAAGGCCATGACGACGGACAAAGACACCCGTTGTGCTATGAGAGCGAAGAACGAGGAGCTACGGGAAGCCGGGGATATTGCGGCTGGGAAACCCTTCATGTTATGGAGGAAGTTCGGAGATCCACGGTATGCCCCTCTGGATCGGCTGTGGAGTTCGGTAGATGCGTATATGGATTTGGCGGCGAGCGCTGCCGATGCGGCCAAGTACTTCCAAGGTCAGATAGATCGTGAAGTGGACAAGCTATTCTGGTCGCAATTCAACGTTCCAGAGCATCTGCTTTCATTGACTGACCAGCTAGCCGAATGTGCCGAACTGAATAGGTTGTCCGGACTCGCCATGAGGTCTGTTGTGGATCAGCTATGGCCGGAAAAGCCAAAGCCGAACAGTTATTTCAGCTTAGTGCAGCAGTTCCTTGGTGCGGTGCCGTGCATTAATGCAATGAAGAGGTCGGCGTACATAGAAGGCTCGCGGATGGCTCTTGCCCGTGTTAAAGCATACTAGGCGGAGATGGACGCTACCACTGTTGCGACGCAGGGTTCGGCCATAGGCCGAGTGGCTGCCGAGCATTATTTCGAGGAGGTTGTCGAGGGTGCTCGTTTGATAGAGGCTCAGTGCTCGAAGAATATTATGTTTGAGTGATATGTATTCTCATTGTAAACACAATGCTTTTATGATGTTTTATAAGGCTATGTTTATACTTTTGCCTGAAAGTAGTATGATGCCTCCCGTGCGGCCGTTTATGTATACATGTGTATAACCTGAAAGATTGCAGCCGTCGGCTTCAACCCCCACGCATATAATGCGGAGGTGCTCGCGAAAAACGCGTGTTCACACTTAACCCAGCGTCTTGGTCCTATTAAGGAGGTGATAGCGTAGCGAACGAAGCAATAGGACTATAATGCTTTAACACTTTCACTTAGCCATATGAGTTTGACAGTGGGGCTACTAGATAGCCCCTGGTGGCTCCGCACTCTCCCGATCGCGGGGTGCGTGCATGCCTGGCCGGAAAACGGCCCTTCATTAAGGCGGAGGAATTCTAACATTCCGATAGGTCATCGAGTGGTTGACCAGTCTCACGCTATATCATGACAGTCAGTTTTTGGCTTTCTCTTCTGAGGTGCTCATCCGGATGAACTAGGGAACAATCGCAGTAGTTCTCCTGGTGCTACCTTAGCCAATAAAGTGGAACGTAAGGCACCAAAACACAGGAGCCGGGCAAACCCAACATTTGACCAAAGACAATGATTTGGAGCTGATGCATATAAGGCCAAACTCGCGACGCAGAACACTCCCTAAAGTATTCGGTCTATATGGTATAAACCGGGCCTAAATAGTGCCCTTTGTAAGAAGCCCCTTGTGTCCAAGTACGTGCATTATTCTGACGTGGCCACATGCCAAGACGTCAGCATCCTTCTCAATTGTGCCGAGAATTCGGTGGATGTGTATCAACAAGAGAGAGTAAAAAAAAGGTTTACGCAGGGTCTTAATCTAAAAAGAATCCTTGGAGCGGGTCCCTGCTGCACGGCTGTGCCTGTGTCTCTTTTGTGTCGTATCCTGGACGGGTGTAGCACGATGATCATCTGTAAAAGATAGGAACTTAGGTGAAAAAGTTGTCGTGCAAAAAGATAGTTTTTAAAGAAACCATGTATGATTCAAGATGAGTAAAAATTGCCACTTGTCTGCGCGCATTGAGCCCCTTGTATTTGTAATAGGGGTGTGACCATTGATCCGGTATGAATTACATATAGCTGCGCCGGACTCGTCTAACCGTGTCCGAGGTCTTGACGACCTGTTAAATGCTTTAGTTGGTGAGGCCGTTTTTAGTGTGCGGCTGCCGAGGCAACCGCACTCTGTTCGGCATGCAAAGATCGCTTAATACTTCCGTTCACTGTAGTGATGCCACGTGGGCCGGGAATCTTGAGTGTGAGGGAAGCGTAGTGAGATATTGCATTAAAGCAAGCGAAAGCTTCACGCCCGAGTAGTGCTTGATAGCCACTTTGGAACGGAGCGATGTGGAAGGTTAAATGTTCACTACGGAAGTTATCGGGGAAGCCGAATATAACCTTTAGTAGTAGGGAGCCTGTGCAATGAGCCCCTGGGCCTGGTGTTACTCCTTTAAAGGTAGTATTCTATGGCAAATTTTTGTTGGGTCTATCCCCATGTCGCGGATTGTATCCTGGTATATCAGGTTTAGACTGCTGCCACAGTCCATTAGAACTCGTGTGAAGTGGTATCCGTCAATTATTGGGTCTAATACCAGGGCAGCCCATCCTGCACGCCGGATACTTGCTGAGTAATCACGATGGTCGAAAGTGATCGGTTGAGACAACCAGTGGCAGGACTCCGGGGTGATAGGCCCTTGGGCATATTTTTCTCGGAGTGCTGTTTTGTTTCTTCCCTTGATCACGTGTAACACGTTTACTATTTTGACTTCTGGTGGAAATTTCTTTTGTTCCGCAGTGTCTTGCTTGAGAGGCTCATCCTCGTCTTCGCTTGGTGTATCCTCGCCCTTGTGTACGGCGTTGAGCTTGCCGGACTACTTGAAGACCCAACATTCTCTGTGGGTATGATTAGCGGGTTTACCAGGGGTGCTATGGATCTGACATATTTGGTACAGAATTTTGTTTAGGCTGGACAGTTCGTCTCTGGCGCCTTTAGAGGGCGGCTTTTGCTGACCTGGCCGAGAGCTTTTAAATCCGGCGTTTACTGCCATGCTCTTCATGCTGTCTTCTTTATTCCGGCGTTTGTTATTGCTGTTGCGCCGTGATTTCCTATTTCCATCTCTAACTTCGGATGTACTGGGGTCGCTGGTGCTGCATGTAGCTAGCCAGCTATCCTCGCCCGCGCAAAAGCGCGTCATGAGGCTTGTTAATGCTGCCATTGTTCTCGGCTTTTCTTGGCCGAGGTGTCTGGCAAGCCATTCGTCACAGACGCTATGCTTAAATGCTGCCAAGGCTTCGGCGTCCGGATAGTCGACAATTTGGTTCTTTTTAGTAAGAAACATGTTCCAAAGCTTTCGGACTGACTCTCCGGGCTGTTGAGTTATATGACTCAAATCATCCGCGTCCGGAGGTCGGACATAAGTCCCTTGAAAATTTTCCCGAAAGGCATCTTTGAGCTCTTCCCAACTTCTAATGGAGCTTTCGGGGAGGCTCTTAAGCCAGTGCCGAGCTGGCCCTTTGAGTTTGAGCAGTAAATACTTAATGGCGTGGAGATCATCTCCCCGAGCCATGTGGATATCGAGGATATAGTCCTCAATCCAGACCCCAGGGTCTGTTGTTCCATCGTATGCCTCTATGTTTACGGGTTTGAATCCCTCCGGAAATTCATGGTCCAGCACCTCATTGGTGAAACATAGGGGGTGTGCGGCACCCCGATATCTGGGTGTACCGCGTTGTTCGGATGTTTGTTGTGTTGCATCATATGCTAGAGCACGCTTGCGTGGTCCATAGATGGATCTGGTTTCGCCCTCCTTTTGATGTGAGCCCTCGCATAGACCGCGTATTGGCTTATGTGCAGCGTTGCTTGCCGCTTTATGTTGGCCGTGAGGTCGTCTATCCGGCCAGATGGCTGTTTTAATTTTTGGTTGTGGAGGGTCTGAGGCCTTCTCATCGAATTTAGGTAGCAACTTCCGCTTTGGGTAGCTCTTGGTGGGGCGATTGCCGCCGTACTTTGCTGCTGTGTTGAGTACTTTACTCCATCTAATTTGGAGTGTGTCCTACGCAGCCTTGAGCCTTTGCTTCTGCTTTTCCAGACTCCTCGCGGTGGCAATAAGCCTTTGGCGGGCATTCTGCTGCTCCGGGTGCTTGTCCGGCGTTATGTCATCCGGACTATCATCTTTGACAGAATTGGTTTGTCCGGTTTGATTCTCCGTATTGTCGTGGTCCGGCGGTGGTTTGCCCTGCTCCAACGCCGGGTCTGTATGATTGTTATTTCTGCCGAGGCGGGATTTGGGGCGGCGCTTGCGCCGCCGCTTTGACTTTTTCTCGAGGGAACAAGCGTCCTTCTGTTCCTCGTCGTCGTCTTCTTTTGGTGTGTCCACCATGTATACGTCATATGATGAGGTGGGCATCCAGCGCCCTGTGGGCGGTGGTTCCTCTTCGCCTCCCGCATCGTCGTCCATACCGTTGATGTATTCGGAGTCGAAGTCGAGCATGTCGGTTGAGTCATCGACAGTGGCTATTAAGTGGGTGGTGGGTGGGCGTCGAATTTCTTCGTCGTCCGCATCCCAATCCTGTTGGCCATAATCTGGCCAGGGCTCTCCTGACAAAGAGAGAGACCTTAGTGAATTCAGAATGTCGCCGAAGGGCGAGTGCTGAAAGATATCCGCGGCAGTGAATTCCATGATCGGCGCCCAATCGGATTCAATTGGCCGGGGCGCGGGCAGTTCGGAGTCAGAAAAAGAGTCCGACACCTTGGGGTCACGGGCTGCGTAGGGGATTAGGCTGGTGTTCGGCTCGATCGTCGTTGAGACTGCAGCCCCTGAGGCGGTGTCTAACCACCCGCCCTCGATTGGCGCAGTTGGCTCCGAGCTAAGGGTCGGAGCTGATGCGGGCGCGGCCTCTGGGGTACTGTTCGGCGGCAGAGCTAGGTCATACCCATCATGACAGTGCGGTGCGCCCGGCTGTGGCTCGAATCCGTCGAAGATCAAGTCTCCGCGGATGTCGACCGTGTAGTTCAAACTTCCAAATCTGACCTGATGGCCAGGGGCATAGCTTTCAATCTGCTCCAGATGGCCAAGCGAATTAGCCCGCAGTGCAAAGCCGCCGAATATGAAGATCTGTCCGAGGAGAAGAGTCTCACCCTGGACCGCATCGCTATCGATGATAGTAGGAGCCATCAAGCCTAACGGCGACGACACAGAGGAACTCTCAATGAAAGCACCAATGTCGGTGTCAAAACCGGCGGATCTCGGGTAGGGGGTCCCGAACTGTGCGTCTAGGCCGGATGGTAACAGGAGGCAGGGGACACGATGTTTTACCCAGGTTTGGGCCCTCTTAATGGAGGTAAAACCCTACGTCCTGCTTGATTGATATTGATGATATGGGTAGTACAAGAGTAGATCTACCACGAGATCAGAGAGGCTAAACCCTAGAAGCTAGTCTATGGTATGATTGTATGTTGTGGTTGTTGTCCTACAGACTAAAACCCTTCGGTTTATATAGACACCGGAGAGGGTTAGGGTTACACAAGGTCGGTTACAAAGGAGGAGATATCCATATCCGTATTGCCTAGCTTGCCTTCCACGCCAAGTAGAGTCCCATCCGGACACGAGACGAAGTCTTCAATCTTGTATCTTCATAGTCTAACAATCCGGCCAATGGAGATAGTCCGGCTGTCCGGAGACCCCCTAACCCAGGACTCCGTCAACAGGCCTTATTGAGGTCTTTGAAATTGACGCACAAGCGCCAGGATTTATCCTTCTTTGGCACCATCACCAAATTTGCTAGCTAGTCCGGGTGTTTTATTTCACTAATGAATCCGGCCTCTATTAGCTTGGCTAGCTCCTCCCCCATCGCTTGACGTTTGGGTTCGGAAAAACGCCGCAGTGTTTGTTTGACCGGTTTATATCCCTTCAATATGTTGAGGCTATGTTCGGCCAATCTGAGTGGGATTCCTGGCATATCAGAAGGGTGCCAGGAAAATATATCCCAATTTTCGCGCAGAAATTCTCATAGCACAGTGTCGACCGTTGGGTCTAATTGTGCCCTGATAGATGCTATCTTCTCGGGGTCCGTTGGATGGACTTGGAATTTGACTATTTCTTCTACTGGTTTGAAGGAGGTGGATTTGGGCCGTTTTTCCAAGATTACGTCGTCCTTATCCACTATGGAGCGCAATGCGGTTAATTCTTCGGCCGCGAGGGCTTCGAATAATGCCTCGAGGGCCAGTGATGCGGTTTTGTTTTCAGCGCGGAGTGCTATGTCTGGATCACTAGCAAGAGTGATTATGCCGTTGGGCCTCGGCATCTTGAGCTTCATATACCCATAGTGAGGTATAGCCTGGAAGCCTATGAATGCATCTCACCCCAATAGGGCGTGATATCCGCTGTTGAAAGGGGTCACTTGGAAGGTTAGTTCTTCGGTCCGATAGTTCTCTGGTGTGCCGAATACCACGTCGAGGGTGGTTTTTCCCACGCATCGTGCCTCTCGACTAGGAATAATTCCTCGGAAGGTCGTGCTACTTTGCTTGATGCGACTCCTGTCTATTTCCATTTTGCGGAGTGTGTCCTCGTAAATGAGGTTTAGTCCCCTGCCGTCGTCCATGAGAACCTTGGTGAGCCGAAAGCCGTCCATGATCGGACTGAGGACCAAGGCGGCTGGTGCCCGGGTTGTCCTGACTTTTGGTTCCTCCTTGGCATTGAAAGTTATGGCCGTGTCGTTCCAAGGGTTTGTTGCTGCAATTTGGCAGATTTCGGCAAGGTCGCGAAGTGCCCTTTTGCGCTTGTTGTTTGAGCGAAAGTCTTGAAGACCGTTAGTACTCTGGGGTCATTGTCTTTTGGAGGATATTGCTCTGGGTTATTTTTGGTGAGGATATCCTCGCCGCTCTTGGCCACCTTCCAGAGTATCCAACATGCTCTAAGGCTGTGAGTTGATATAGTGTCCGATGTTGTGTGTAGCTTGCATGGTCCATCGAGCCATCCCTCCAGAACCGTTCCACGTCTCGTAATGGGCTTGTATTTCTTTGTTGGGTCGGGCGTGCCACTAGGGTGCGTTCTTTTTATCTGAATGAGGGATTGGGTGGAAACCGGCGGTTCCCAGCAGGCTGCCTGAGTTTTCCAGGCACTTTCCATTGTGCAGTACTTGTATACTATGGTTGTGTAACGCCCTCGATGCGGCTATATCTCCCACGTGTCGAAGCACGACTTAGAGGCATAACCGCATTGAAAGCAATGTCGCAAGTGAGGTAATCTTCACACAACCCGTGTAATACATAAGGGAAAGAGATACATAGTTGGCTTACAATCGCCACTTCACACAATTACATGAATAAAGCATTACATCATCCAGATACAATCAAGGTCCGACTACGGAACCAAAATAAAAGAAGAACCCCAGATGCGACAAAGGTCCCCGATCGACCCCAACTGGGCTCCACTACTGATCAACTAGAACGAAACAACACAAAGGGCAAGATCTTCATCGAGCTCCTCCTGAGCTTGGTTGCGTCATCTGCACGGACTCAACGGCACCTGCAAGCTGGTTTTGGAAGTATCTGTGAGCCACAGGGACTCAGCAATCTCGCACCCGCGAGATCAAGACTATTTAAGCTTATAGGAAGGATGGAGTAATGAGGTGGAGCTGCAGCAAGCGACTAGCATATATGGTGGCTACAATCGCAAAAGAGAGCGAGAAGAGAAGCAAGGCACGGTCGTGAAGCTAGTAGCGATCAAGAAGTGATCCTGAAACTACTTACGTCAAACATAACTCCAACACCGTGTTCACTTCCCGGACTCCGCCGAGAAGAGACCATCACGGTTACACACACGGTTGATGTATTTTAATTAAGGTCAACTTCAGGTTTTCTACAACCGGACGTTAACAAATTCCCATCTGCCCATAACCGCGGGCACGGCTTTCGAAAGATAATACCCTGCAGGGGTGTCCCAACTTAGCCCATGACAAGCTCTCACGGTCAACGAAGGAATAGACCTCCACCCGAGACATTCCGATCAGACTCGGTATCCCGGTACAACAAGACATTTCGACAGGGTAAAATTAAACCAGCAACACCGCCCGAATGTGCCAACAAATCCCGATAGGAGCTGCACATATCTCTTTCTCAGGGCACACTCAGATGAGCGCTCCATACAACTAAAACCAAACCTCGAGTTTCCCCGAGGGGGCGCTGCACAGGACTCTAGTTTGGACCAACACTCAGAGGAGCACTGGCCCGGGGGGTAAAATAATGATGACCCTCAGGAGCGCGACTCCCAAGGGAAAAGAAAAGGCTAGGTGGCAAATGGTAAAACCAATGTTGGGCATTGCTGGAAGAGCTTTACTTAAGGCGAACTGTCAAGGGGTTCCCATTATAGCCCAACCGCGTAAGGGACGCAAAATCCAGGAACATAACACCGATATGACGGAAACTAGGGCGGCAAGAGTGGAACAAAACACCAGGCATAAGGCCGAGCCTTCCACCCTTTACCAAGTATATAGATGCATTAATTAAATAAGATATATTGTGATATCCCAACAAGTAAACATGTTCCAACAAGGAACAACATCTCCATGTTCCAACAAGGAACAAACTTCAATCTTCACCTGCAACTAACAACGCTATAAGAGGGGCTGAGCAAAGCGGTAACATAGCCAATCAACGGTTTGCTAGGACATGGTGGGTTAGAGGCTGAACATGGCAATTTGGGTGGCTGACAAGCAAGTGGTAGGCATCGTAGCAATGGCATAGCAAAAGAGCGAGCAAACTAGCATAGCAAAGATAGTAGTGATTTCGAGGGTATGATCATCTTGCCTGAAATCCCGCAAGGAAGAAGAACGAGTCCATGAAGAAGACAAACGGACGTAGACGAACGAATCCTCACTACTCCGGAACGAAACCGAAGCTAACGAGAGGAGCAAACCGGAAAGAAGCAAACAACCATGGTAAACACACAAGCATAGTCAAGGCATGATGCACAATCAAGTATGATGCATGTCCGGTTTAATGAGGCATGGCATGGCAAAGTGCACAAACAATCCTACAAATTAAATGGAGCTCAATATGCAACTGCATATTGACGAAACACCACGATAAGTTATTTAGTTTGATCCCGTTTATGTACCCAACAATATTAAATGTTGTTAAGCATGGCAAGAGGGTGAAGCAAATGAAAACTACCTATCTAGTCAAGGTTAAATGAGGCCGGAAGCAACAAACAACAATTCCGGAGAATCCCCATATCATATTTATGGATTATGTACTGTTCTGCCCTAAACACAATTTTAGAGTTGTTAAACATGCAAAGTAAGTACACCATGTTAAACTAGGCAAAATTCTACCCCATTTACATATAAAGTTTATTTAATTCTGAGCTATGGTTAAATAGTTATGAATTAAATCATTTTAACATGGCATAGGAGCAAATTAATGCAAACAACATTTTTAACATTTTAAATATGGATGAAAGTTGTATATTATTAATCTACACAAAATTCTGAGCAAGTTTCATATATAAAACATTTTAATCCGATGCACGGTTTGTGAGTTATTAAATGCATGAACTAGGGGGACTAAACTGCAAAACTGCTGTCTCAGGATAATAGACAAATCGTCCAGACGCTGAAAAAAACATGCATCGGGCCGAATCTGAGGAAGCCCAACAGCGAGGAAGAGAAAAGAGGAGGGGCGCTGGGGTCGGCTCACCCTTGGGCCTGGCCCGGTCGGAGGGAGAGGCAGGCCAGCTGGGCTGGCGCGGTGCGGAGGAGGTGGCCCGGCTGGGCCTGGCGCTGCGGCCCACGCGGCTGGCGAAGGGAGCTGGGGAGGAGGCCGGCGCTGGAGATGGGCCTTGGGGCGCTCGCACTGGGGAAGCAGGCCGGTGGGAGATGGATCTGGCCCGGTTCGGAGGAGGTGGCCCACTCGGGCGCGGGCGATCTGGGCCTGGAGGCGCGGGAGGCTGGACCACGGGGAGCTGGGCCTTCGCGGGGGCGCGGGCGAGCTGGGCTAGTGCGGAGGCCCACGAGGAGGGGCTCGTCTCCCTCGATCCCGATTGGATCGGGGAGGCAGGGGCGGCGGCACCCGATGGTGAAGCCGGCGAGGGACGGTGGGGCTTCCCCGGCTACGGCACGGGAAGCAGCGGGGATGGGGAGAGGCGGATCCGACGAGGGAAGGCCCGGATCCGGCGACGACGCGGCAAGACGGGGCCGGCGGGGAGCTTGGTAGGTGGCGGCACGGGAGAAGTACGGCGGGGTCGAAGCGCGGTGGAGACAGGCGGCGGGCGGCGGACGGCGTCGGGGAGGACGAAGGCGGCGCCTCCCGGGCGGCAGCGCGAGGAGATGGACCCGCGCGGGCCGGTTGCGGGCTTTCCGGGCCCGGCGGCGAAGTGGGGAGGCTGGGCGCTGACGTGGCGCGCGGTGAGTGGAGGGGAAGCGGCGGCGGGGTGACATGTCGCGCTCTCATTGGGCGGAGTGAGGTGGCGCGCGGGGACGGACATGTCCGGCGCGGGCGAAATTGTCCGGCGGCGCGAGGTGGACGAAGGTTAGGGTTTGGACTGCGCGAAAAATTCGGAGGGGATCACATATTTATAGGTAGAGGGGGCTAGGAGAGTCCAAAAGAGGTGCGGTTTTCGGCCACGCGATCGTGATCGAACGACCGAGACGATGGAGCAGAGTTAGGTGGGTTTTGGGTCAAAATGGAAGGGTGTTGGGCTGCAACACACACGAGGCCTTCTCGGTCCCTCGGTTAACCGTTGGAGTATCAAACGAAGTCCAAATGGTACGAAACTTGACAGGCGGTCTACCGGTAGTAAACCAAGGCCGCATGACAAGTCTCGGTCCAATCCGGAAATGTTTAATCCCCACACAAGAAAGAAAGGTAGAAATGACCACCGGAGGAGAACGAAGCGCCGGATTGCAAAACGGACTACGGGGAAAAATGCTCGGATGCATGAGACGAACACGTATGCAAATGCAATGCACATGATGACATGATATGAGATGCATGACACGCAAGCAATGACAACGCAACAACAGCGAATAACTGCACGACACCTGGCACATCGGTCTCGGGGCGTTACAACACTCCACCACTACGAGAGGATCTCGTCCCGAGATCTAGAATGGCACCGGAGGGAAAACGGAAGAGAAAAAGAAAGGTAAAACTAAGTTGCTTCTTTGACCAACGAGTGAAACCATGAACCTTGAGAGGTTGAGCAATTTAAAAGAAAGAGTACAGCAGAGAAGAACGAGATTGCAAACAATCCGTTAGAAAAGAGGAACAAGGAACATTACGAGGACTTGAAGGTTGCAAAGCTATGAATGACGAGTACAATGGACAAGAAGGAATTGAAATCACTCTAGTTGAAACGAGATAAACATGGAACAAGGAAGATCAAAACCGGACAGCACTGCGGTTGGAAAGAGATGCAAGACTTGATAAGATGAAAAAGAACTTGAAAGAAAAAGGCAGGACACTCCGGTTAAATGGATAAGCATGAAAAGAACACGATCCTGACAAAACAAGATGATGATTGAAGAGCACAACATCACAATGCCTCCGAAACAAAAGAATAGAAGATAGATAATTGAAATAGAAGAATGGAGAAGAAAATGCCAAGCACCCTTCCAAGAAGGTTATAACGGAGTTGTTGGGAAAAACTAACAACGAAACGAATAAGCTTGTAGTGGGCTTATGGAAAACATCTCAAAATTATGAGGTGATAACCGGCCACTAACGGAAACGATTGCTAGCTTTAGATCGACGAAGAGATGAACACTTCTTCCACCAAGATGATAAAGAGATAACTTGGATCATTGCCAAGCACCACAAATAGCAACATTCCAATGGAAGGCTTTTAGGTGAAATATGACACAAGATAACTCCAACAACGAGGTTGATGGATTTAAAAATAACTCATTCTTAACAACATGTGAATCATGGAACATGAACTCAAATTATCAAGAATGACATAATACCACCTCCAAAATATGGTAGAAAGAATTGCACTCAGGATTACCATATGAAGAAAGCTTGAGGTCCTTAGGAAAGAATCTCGATGAAAACTTTGAGAAGGGAATTAAATCCTTGATGAACCATCATGTAGAACCTCCATGAAGAACTCCGGTAAACAAAAGGAATGAAAAGAAAGAGAAATTGAAAACACAAGGTGAATCCTTGCAATAATTTAGATGGACCTCCGTGATAATTAGAGCTTGGAACTCCGGGAAAAAGAGAAGATGAAACAAATGAAACCGAGAATTTTAAGGGCCTCCGGAATAAAGAATTAATCACTTGGATGAACAAGAATAAGAATTATGTTATGCTTCTCCTTCACCAATTAAATTGATGACAATCAACGGATTTGGCATACTACTTATTCTCGTAGAAAGGATTAAAATAGATATATCAAAACTTGAGAAGGTCTTCAACGAACCACCGGTAGGATTGGAACAACAAATGAATTGATATGATGAACAAGGAAGAGAGATCTTGAAAGAACCACCGTAAGAATTGAAAATGATCGAAGTAGGGGTGCATCACCGGTAAGAATTAGCAAATGAACGAAGGTGCTTATGACAAACTAGATACATGAGAACAAAGAGATCAAGAACTGATTAAAGATCACTTGAACAAAGCACCGGTATGATTTAGAGTATGCGAGCTGAAAGCTGGACTGAATCAATCTTAGATGATGGGCTCCGGATAATCCGACAGAAAATACTCTGAATTACTCCGGATGAGTGAAAAGAATTCTGACAATCGAAAACAACTATGAGAGGATGGCAACAAGCTAGCACCATGAATCTTGAAGAGAATAGAGCAAGATTAAAGAGAAACTCTTCTTCGGTCTTCAAATGATGAGAATGACAACGAGAAACACCACCAAGAATTATTGAGGCACACCGGAAGAATCAAAAGCGAAGAGGTTGAGCCAACTATGAAAAGAATTTGAAAGATCTTGGAGAAAAGCATTTGACTGATGATAACTCATTCTTACGTCAAACTTAGAGAAGAATTTAGGATAGCTCTGGGAAAATAGAAGAGTCAGGTAAGATCCTGGGAAAAGACCTGTGGGTTAGGGCCCACTCAAAAGAAAACACTGTTGAACGATTTAAAAGAGAGATTGCACCGGTTGAGTTAAATGGCTTGAATGAGGGAACATCCTCGAAAGAACTTCAATGAAAGTAGAGTGGAAACACGAATCTTCGAGATATCTTGAGCACTCCGGAACAATTGAATAGCGGGAAGTGAATTATTATGAGGTGCACCGGTATGAGAATGTATTTAAAACGAGGAGAAAGATATGATCAATAACGCTTGAATTTAAACCACCGGAGAAGAAAACGAGTGAAGAGTGACGAACTTGAAGCTCCGTTAGAATATACGTGAGAATCACCGGATAAGAATATTGACGGGAAAAGAATGGAGAGATTTCCACCAATTAAATGGATACTTGAATAAGAATCTGGGTCCTTGGAGAAAAACAAAGGGAGGGAGGGTGGGAAAAACAAAGGCAACATGGAGATGGATGACACAAACAACGTTGAGAAGAACTGATACTTGATCTTGTGAATGTTGAAATGATCGGAACCACTTGGAGAGAAAACACGCCGGTTGAAAAGGATTAACATAACAACATCAATGATCATGAAGGATTGGTATTTACATCAGAATGTGAGAACACCATTTGGAAAAGGTATGGAATCAACATTTGACTTCGAAGCAACTCGAATACCACAACTCATAACAAAAACAAAGGATTGGCTTGCAGAATAAGCCGGAAACAAACATATGATAGAGATTTACCCAATCCCATATCATGCATCTGTCGGAAAGATATTCTAGGAGCTACTTGAATACCCACCTATGAAACCTCCGAAATTTTCCGGTTATGCAATCAGGTGTTGGGGATACAGGGGAAGCATAATATCTCACCCAAACTAACAAATCCTACATCCAGCTGTATCCATCCTTTAACACATAACCAAGAAACCTTCGGAAATCATCTACCTCAACCTTCGAAAAGCATCCGTTATACAAGTTATGGCAATACTCCCGTACTCACCTCAGTACTGGGTTATCGGGGTTATCTCACCAATGAACTGCATAGAAGAGATTTTCGATGTCGGTGTACTAAACTCAGGTATTCCAGAACTGCAACGATAAAATTATGACGACAACAACTCAGAGCTCAACTCCCCGGGACACTTCCACTAAACCCCTGACAGGAGGCACCAAGACAATGTTCTCATCATAAAACCATCGGAACGATTCCAAGATACCCGCGTGATCCTAAAAAAAAATTTAGTGAAATTTGAGAAGAGAAGAGTCAAAACTCTACGTCAGGATGCCTTACCAGAGCGATGAGGAGACTGGGAAGTAAAAAGAATTCCTAAACTCTCTGATATATATGTCCTAAAGACTCAAAACATTTTATCTAGACACAACTCGGCCGCTAAAAACGATCAAGCAATGGGGCTCCTAAGGTCGGGGAAGGCTCTGATACCAACTTGTAACGCCCCCGATGCGGCTATATCTCCCACGTGTCGAAGCACGACTTAGAGGCATAACCGCATTGAAAGCAATGTCGCAAGTGAGGTAATCTTCACACAACCCGTGTAATACATAAGGGAAAGAGATACATAGTTGGCTTACAATCGCCACTTCACACAATTACATGAATAAAGCATTACATCATCCAGATACAATCAAGGTCCGACTACGGAACCAAAATAAAAGAAGAACCCCAGATGCGACAAAGGTCCCCGATCGACCCCAACTGGGCTCCACTACTGATCAACTAGAACGAAACAACACAAAGGGCAAGATCTTCATCGAGCTCCTCCTGAGCTTGGTTGCGTCATCTGCACGGACTCAACGGCACCTGCAAGCTGGTTTTGGAAGTATCTGTGAGCCACAGGGACTCAGCAATCTCGCACCCGCGAGATCAAGACTATTTAAGCTTATAGGAAGGATGGAGTAATGAGGTGGAGCTGCAGCAAGCGACTAGCATATATGGTGGCTACAATCGCAAAAGAGAGCGAGAAGAGAAGCAAGGCACGGTCGTGAAGCTAGTAGCGATCAAGAAGTGATCCTGAAACTACTTACGTCAAACATAACTCCAACACCGTGTTCACTTCCCGGACTCCACCGAGAAGAGACCATCACGGTTACACACACGGTTGATGTATTTTAATTAAGGTCAACTTTAGGTTTTCTACAACCGGACGTTAACAAATTCCCATCTGCCCATAACCGCGGGCACGGCTTTCGAAAGATAATACCCTGCAGGGGTGTCCCAACTTAGCCCATGACAAGCTCTCACGGTCAACGAAGGAATAGACCTCCACCCGAGACATTCCGATCAGACTCGGTATCCCGGTACAACAAGACATTTCGACAGGGTAAAACTAAACCAGCAACACCGCCCGAATGTGCCGACAAATCCCGATAGGAGCTGCACATATCTCTTTCTCAGGGCACACTCAGATGAGCGCTCCATAGAACTAAAACCAAACCTCGAGTTTCCCCGAGGGGGCGCTGCACAGGACTCTAGTTTGGACCAACACTCAGAGGAGCACTGGCCCGGGGGGTAAAATAATGATGACCCTGAGGAGCGCGACTCCCAAGGGAAAAGAAAAGGCTAGGTGGCAAATGGTAAAACCAATGTTGGGCATTGCTGGAAGAGCTTTACTTAAGGCGAACTGTCAAGGGGTTCCCATTGTAGCCCAACCGCGTAAGGGACGCAAAATCCGGGAACATAACACTGATATGACGGAAACTAGGGTGGCAAGAGTGGAACAAAACACCAGGCATAGGGCCGAGCCTTCCACCCTTTACCAAGTATATAGATGCATTAATTAAATAAGATATATTGTGATATCCCAACAAGTAAACATGTTCCAACAAGGAACAACATCTCCATGTTCCAACAAGGAACAAACTTCAATCTTCACCTGCAACTAACAACGCTATAAGAGGGGCTGAGCAAAGAGGTAACATAGCCAATCAACGGTTTGCTAGGACATGGTGGGTTAGAGGCTGAACATGGCAATTTGGGTGGCTGACAAGCAAGTGGTAGGCATCGTAGCAATGGCATAGCAAAAGAGCGAGCAAACTAGCATAGCAAAGATAGTAGTGATTTCGAGGGTATGATCATCTTGCCTGAAATCCCGCAAGGAAGAAGAACGAGTCCATGAAGAAGACAAACGGACGTAGACGAACGAATCCTCACTACTCCGGAACGAAACGGAAGCTAACGAGAGGAGCAAACCGGAAAGAAGAAAACAACCATGGTAAACACACCAGCATAGTCAAGGCATGATGCACAATCAAGTATGATGCATGTCCGGTTTAATGAGGCATGGCATGGCAAAGTGCACAAACAATCCTACAAATTAAATGGAGCTCAATATGCAACTGCATATTGACGAAACACCACGATAAGTTATTTAGTTTGATCCCGTTTATGTACCCAACAATATTAAATGTTGTTAAGCATGAGAAGAGGGTGAAGCAAATGAAAACTACCTATCTAGTCAAGGTTAAATGAGGCCGGAAGCAACAAACAACAATTCCGGAGAATCCCCATATCATATTTATGGATTAGGTACTGTTCTGCCCTAAACACAATTTTCGAGTTGTTAAACATGCAAAGTAAGTACACCATGTTAAACTAGGCAAAATTCTACCCCATTTACATATAAAGTTTATTTAATTCTGAGCTACGGTTAAATAGTTATGAATTAAATCATTTTAACATGGCATAGGAGCAAATTAATGCAAACAGCATTTTTAACATTTTAAATATGGATGAAAGTTGTATATTATTAATCTACACAAAATTCTGAGCAAGTTTCATATATAAAACATTTTAATCCGATGCACGGTTTGTGAGTTATTAAATGCATGAGCTAGGGGGACTAAACTGCAAAACTGCTGTCTCAGGATAATAGACAAATCGTCCAGACGCTGAAAAAAACATGCATCGGGCCGAATCTGAGGAAGCCCAACAGCGAGGAAGAGAAAAGAGGAGGGGCGCTGGGGTCGGCTCACCCTTGGGCCTGGCCCGGTCGGAGGGAGAGGCAGGCCAGCTGGGCTGGCGCGGTGCGGAGGAGGTGGCCCGGCTGGGCCTGGCGCTGCGGCCCACGCGGCTGGCGAAGGGAGCTGGGGAGGAGGCCGGCGCTGGAGATGGGCCTTGGGGCGCTCGCGCTGGGGAAGCAGGCCGGTGGGAGATGGATCTGGCCCGGTTCGGAGGAGGTGGCCCACTCGGGCGCGGGCGATCTGGGCCTGGTGGCGCGGGAGGCTGGACCACGGGGAGCTGGGCCTTCGCGGGGGCGCGGGCGAGCTGGGCTGGTGCGGAGGCCCACGAGGAGGGGCTCGTCTCCCTCGATCCCGATTGGATCGGGGAGGCAGGGGCGGCGGCGCCCGATGGTGAAGCCGGCGAGGGACGGCGGGGCTTCCCCGGCTGCGGCACGGGAAGCAGCGGGGATGGGGAGAGGCGGATCCGACGAGGGAAGGCCCGGATCCGGCGATGACGCGGCAAGACGGGGCCAGCGGGGAGCTTGGTAGGTGGCGGCACGGGAGAAGTACGGCGGGGTCGAAGCGCGGTGGAGACAGGCGGTGGGCGGCGGACGGCGTCGGGGAGGACGAAGGCGGCGCCTCCCGGGCGGCAGCGCGAGGAGATGGACCCGCGCGGGCCGGTTGCGGGCTTTCCGGGCCCGGCGGCGAAGTGGGGAGGCTGGGCGCTGACGTGGCGCGCGGTGAGTGGAGGGGAAGCGGCGGCGGGGTGACATGTCGCGCTCTCATTGGGCGGAGTGAGGTGGCGCGCGGGGACGGACATGTCCGGCGCGGGCGAAATTGTCCGGCGCGCGAGGTGGACGAAGGTTAGGGTTTGGACTGCGCGAAAAATTCGGAGGGGATCACATATTTATAGGTAGAGGGGGCTAGGAGAGTCCAAAAGAGGTGCGGTTTTCGGCCACGCGATCGTGATCGCACGACCGAGACGATGGAGCAGAGTTAGGTGGGTTTTGGGTCAAAATGGAAGGGTGTTGGGCTGCAACACACACGAGGCCTTCTCGGTCCCTCGGTTAACCGTTGGAGTATCAAACGAAGTCCAAATGGTACGAAACTTGACAGGCGGTCTACCGGTAGTAAACCAAGGCCGCATGACAAGTCTCGGTCCAATCCGGAAATGTTTAATCCCCACACAAGAAAGAAAGGTAGAAATGACCACCGGAGAAGAACGAAGCGCCGGATTGCAAAACGAACAACGGGGAAAAATGCTCGGATGCATGAGACGAACACGTATGCAAATGCAATGCACATGATGACATGATATGAGATGCATGACATGCAAGCAATGACAACGCAACAACAGCGAATAACTGCACGACACCTGGCACATCGGTCTCGGGGCGTTACAGGTTGCCAAGTCCGTGAAGCGTGATATGTGACGACATTTGATGGCTTTGAGGATTCCTTCATCCGTGCAATTGCTGCGGAACGCTGTGATCGCGTCTTCGTCGTCGCAATCTTCAATCTTATCTTTGACAAGGAGGAATCTGGCCCAGAAGTGGTGGGCCGTTTCCTTATACTGCTACCGTACGCCCCTGAGAACGCTTATGTCTGGGTGGGTGGATTGAAGTCCGAACCCTGACCCAAATTGGGATCCAGAGTTTGAAGAATCTCCGGATTCAGTAGTTCGGGCTCCGGGATGTCAGCAGATTTTTTTGGGTTTGTCATCCGATTCTATGTTCGGAGGACAAGACATGTCTTTCTGCAGGTAGGTATCCGCCTCTTCAAGTTCGGAGATCCGAATGTAGTTCGTACTTAATATAGAGGAAGAGTTCTCGTCTTGCTCCTCTACCACCGCTACTTGATGGGTGATCGGCGGAGTTCTAATTTCTCTCAGGTTGGGTTTAAGCCCAATCCGATTGTAGTTCGTGGCGACCTCCAAGGCGGCGATGTGATTTAGGAGCTCATTTAAAGATGACAGCTCCGCCAGATCCATCTGCTTAGAGTACTTAGAGTCAACATGAAGGGGGGTTTTGATGACCCGACAAGCCATCGTCTGCTTGGTGGCCGAACGGGCGGCCGTAATGAAGCCACCCAGCCGGAGGGTTTGGCCTAGGGCCAGTGTTCCTCCGGAGGTGACGTTATCCTTGAAAACAAGTCAAGCCATCGATCCTATCTTTCAACGGCACAGTGGAACTCTTAATGAAAGCGCCAATGTCGGTGTCAAAACTGGCGGATCTCGGGTAGGGGGTCCCGAACTGTGCGTCTAGGATCGATGGTAACAGGAGATGGGGGACACAATGTTTACCCAAGTCCGGGCCCTCTCTATGTAGGTAATTGAGGTAAATATGCCCTAGAGGCAATAATAAAGTTATTATTTATTTCCTTATTTCATGATAAATGTTTATTTTTGATGCTAGAATTGTATTAACCGGAAACATAATACATGTGTGAATACATAGACAAACATAGTGTCACTAGTATGCCTCTACTTGACTAGCTCATTGATCAAAGATGGTTAAGTTTCCTAGCCATAGACACGAGTTGTTATTTGATCAACAGGATCACATCATTAGGAGAATGATGTGATTGACTTAACCCATTTCGTTAGCTAAGCACTTGATCATTTAAGTTTACTGCTATTGCTTTCTTCATGACTTATATATGTTCCTATGACTATAAGATTATGCAGCTCCCGAATACCGGAGGAACACTTTGTGTGCTACCAAACGTCACAACTTAACTGGGTGATTATAAAGGTGCTCTACAGGTGTAGCCGATGGTGTTCGTGGAGTTGGCATAGATCAAGAATAGGATTTGTCACTCCAATTGTCGGAGAGGTATCTCTGGGCCCTCTCGGTAATGCACATTACTATAAGCCTTGCAAGCAATGTGACTAATGAGTTAGTTGCGAGATGTTGCATTACGGAACGAGTAAAGAGACTTGCTGGTAACGATGTTGAACTAGGTATTGGGATACCGACGATCAAGTCTCGGGCAAGTAACATACCAATGACAAAGGGAACAACGTATATTGTTATGCGGTTTGACCGATAAAGATCTTCGTAGAATATGTAGGAACCAATACGAGCTTCCAGGTCCGCTATTGGTTATCGACCGGAGACATGTCTCGGTCATGTCTACATAGTTCTCGAACCTATAGGGTTCGCACGCTTAAAGTTCTGTGACGATCGGTATTATGAGTTTATATGTTTTGATGTACCAAAGGTAGTTCAGAGTCCCGGATATGATCACAGACATGACGAGGAGTCTTGAAATGGTTGATACATAAATATTGATATATTGGAAGCCTACATTTGGACATCAGAAGAGTTCCAGATGAAATCGGGATTTTACCGGAGTGCTGGAGGGGTTACCGGAACCCCCCGGGGGTTAATGGGCCTTATTGGGCCCTACTGGAGAGAGAGAGGGGCCGGCAAGGGCAGGCCGCGTGCCCCTCCCCCTCTGGTCTGAATTGGACTAGGAGAAGGGGGGCGGCGCCCCCCCTTTCCTTCTCCTTCTCCTTCTCCCCTTCCTTTCCCCCTCCTAGTAGGAGTAGGAAGGAGGGGAATCCTACTTCTACTAGGAGGACGATTCCTCCTCCTGGCGCGCCCTCTAGGGCCGGCCGGCCTCCCCCCTTTCTCCTTTATATACGGGGGCAGGGGGTCACCTCTAGACACACAAGTTGATCATTGATCTCTCCCAGCCGTGTGCGGTGCTCCCTCCACCATAATCCACCTCAGTCATACTGTAGCGGTGCTTAGGCGAAGCCCTGCAATGGCAGCTTCATCAACATCGTCACCACGCCATCGTGCTGACGAAACTCTTCCCCGAGCTCTATTGGATCATGAGTTCACGGGACGTCACCGAGCTGAACGTGTGCTGAACAAGGAGGTGCCGTACATTCGGTACTGAGGATCGGTCGATCATGAAGACGTATGACTACATCAACCGTGTTGTCATAACGCTTCCGCTTAACGGTCTACGAGGGTGTGGACGACACTCTCCCCTCTTGTTGCTATGCATCACCATGATCTTGCGTGTGCATATGATTTTTTTTCAAATTACTACGTTCCCTAACAGTAATACCCTACTTCCTGCTTGATTGATCTTGATGAATATGAGTATTACAAGAGTTGATCTACCACGAGATCGTAATGGCTAAACCCTAAAAGTCTAGGCTGGCTATGATTGTGAGGATCTATCTACGGACCTAACCCTCCGGTTTATATAGACACGAGAGGGATCTAGGGTTACACAAGGTCGGTTACAAAGAAGGGAATCTTCATAGTTGATCGCCAAGCTTGCCTTCCACGGAAAGGAGAGTCCCATCCGGACACGGGTAGAGTCTCCGGTCTTCGTATCTCCACGGCCCAGCAGTCCGGCCCATATCGAATAGGTCGGACGCACGAGGACCCCTTAGTCCAGGACACCCTCAACGGGTAGCCTAGTGGGCCATTGATCTTGGGCCTCATGGTTTAAAGTATGTGCCCCTGACAGCCATCAAATCTCAAGCAGTTGTCGATTTTATCAATGATTGGACAGAGTTACATATGCCCGAGGAGAGGCCGGATAACACGTATTGGACTACTCACTTTGATGGGTCCAGGCAGTTGGAAGGATCGGGGGCTGGAGTTGTCTTAACTTCCCCATGCAGTGATAAATTTTCTTATGTTCTCCGACTGATGTTCCCTTGCACTAACAATGCAGTTGAGTATGAGGCCTTGCTCCATGGTCTTCGGATGGCTAAGGGGATGAGCTTAAGCTGAGCGAGGTGCTTCGGCGATTCAGATCTGGTGGCTCAGCAAGTTTCTGGCACTTTGGATTCCAAGGATCCACTCATGGCGGCTTATCGTCGAGAGGTTGATGCTATTGCAGGTCATTTTAAGGGTTATCAAGTTGAACATGTTGATGCAGGAAAAATGAAGCGGCTGATGCTTTAAGCCGGTTAGGGTCTCAGCGTAAGCCAATGCCACCTAACACTTTCCTGGATATTCTGCATAACCCTTCTGTCAAATTACCTACAGAGGAAGATCTGGCAATTCCCGACCCGAAAGCACAACTAGTAGCGGCTCTTCATGCCATTCCTGATTGGACAATTCCATATCTGACTTATATGACCCGGGGCGAGTTACCTGAGGATGAAAGTTTGGCTAGGCAGATAACCCGGCGGTCTAAGTCAATGACTATTGTCAATGGAGAATTGCATCATTGTAGTGTCACAGGGGCGTTTCAACGTTGTGTTTCTCCTGAAGAAGGTTGTGAGATTCTACGAGAGATTCATGAAGGGGATTGTGGTCATCATGCCGGGTCTAAATCTCTCATAGCCAAAGCTTTTCGTCATGGGTTCTATTGGCTGACGGCGCACGCTGATGCGGAGGACCTAGTCAGTAGATGTGATGGTTATTAGAAGTTCGCATGACGCACCCATGTGCCGGCTTAAGAGTTGAGGATGATTCCAATTACTTGGCTATTTGCAGTCTAGGGGGATTGATATGGTTGGACCTTTCAAAAGGTCCAAAGCCAAAAAGACGCATCTCCTGGTGGTGGTAGATAAGTTTACAAAGTGGGTTAAAGCAGAGCCGGTTAGTAAATGTGATGCGAGGACGGCGGTTCAATTCATGAAAAAGGTGATTTTCCGCTTTGGTTTTCCCCACAGTATTATAACTGATAATGGCACTAATCAATCCAAGGGGGCCATGGAGGAATTTTGTCAACGAGAACACATCCGGCTTGATGTATCATCAGTGGCTCACCCCCCAGTCTAGTGGTCAAGGAGAGAGAGCTAATCAAGAGATCCTGAAAGGCATCAAGCCCGGGCTTATGGTTCCCTTACAAAGGGCACCGGGTTGTTGGGTGGAGGAGTTACCTTCCGTGTTATGGAGAATTAATACCACCCCAATAGATCTACGGGTTATACACCTTTCTTCATGGTCTACGGAGTAGAGGCGGTTTTCCCCAGTGACATCCGTCATGATTCACCTCGTGTGGCGGCTTATGTTGAAGCTGATAATGAAAGAGCACGTCAGGATGCACTTGACTTATTGGATGAGAAGCGTGACCTTGCCGCGGCTTATTCGACGATTTACCAGCAAGATCTACGTCGTTATCACAGCCGCCGGGTTAATTAAAACCAGAACTTTTCAGGAAGGAGACCTGGTGCTCCGACTTATCCAGGACCAAACTGATATGCACAAATTATCCCCACCTTGGGAAGGACCCTTTGTGGTGAGCCAAAATCTGAACAATGGATCATTTTACATTATCAACATTCGAGAACACAAGGATTCACGTAAGTCAGAGGAGGAGACCCGCCGGCCGTGGAACATTGCTCATCTTCAGCCTTATTATACCTGAGCCATCGGCTCTCCTGATGTACATATTTTGACAATGTATATATTATAAAGAATATAATAAAGCTGGCATCATCGATAAATCAGGGCCTCTGTCGTTTCATTTTCAGGAATAATGAGTCTTTGTCATTATAGAAAAGATCACTTGGGAGCTTCCTGTTCAAACATAGGTGTATTCACCAAAGAGAACATAGCATTACTACCCTCTTGATCCGGAGCAATGCCGTTCTCGCAAATAACTTGGGAGCTTCCTGTTCAAACATAGGTGTATTCACCAAAGAGAGCATAGCGTTACTACCCTCTTGATTAGCGCAATGCCACAATTATGGTCACTTGGGGGCTTCCTGATCGTGTTCGAATCATAGTTGTGAATATCCCTCTTCATCGACGCAATGCCACAATTATGGTCACTTGGGGGCTTCCTGGTCGTATTCGAATCATAGTTGTGAATATCCCTATTGATCGGTGCAATGCCACAATTATGGTCACCTGGGGCCTTCCTGATCGTATTCGAATCATAGCTGTAAATATCCATCTTGATCGGCGCAATGCCACGATTATGGTCACTTGGGGGCTTCCTGATCGTATTCGAATCATAGTTGTGAATATCCCTCTTGATCGGCGCAATGCCACAATTACGGTTACTTGGGGGCTTCCTGCTCCTATTCGAAGCATAGCTGTAAAACATCCCTTTTAACCGGTTCAATACTAACACTTATGGCCACAAGCCACTTGGGGGCTTCCTGCTCATATTTGTAGCATAGCTACAAAATCCCTTTTGGTCCGGCTCCTACAATATGAAAAAATTTGACTTTTTTAAACTTGGTGGTTTATGAAAACCTTATTTTCTCGATTTGTATCCGTTCTCTGTTTTCTGAGAATTTTTTGGAATTTACATATTTAGGCCATATTAACATATGGCCGGAGAAAATTCAGGCCATGCAATTTTCATCCCGGAGGCTCATATTTGAAGCGTATCCAAAGTTTCTTAACCCGCCAGGATGACACATTATAAGTCACCAATAGTTATTAAGGTGCTTGGAAGCATTATATTCCAAATCTTGGGATATTACATCTTACTGGGCTGGTATGGTGAACCGGCAGTTTAACTGAATATCACAGGTATGGCATTTCTCGAGTATATAGAATTATGATTAAACCAGGTCTGGTTATGGACTTTCATAAGTCCCCATTGGTTTTATATTGCGTGTTATGACCCGTCTAGCGGTAAACGGCCAGGACCCTTGTGACTTCTGTATGCAGGACAATTACTAAATTGATATCATATAGCACAAGTGGCAGAAAGTTGACTGGTAATTTAGCAGTGTTACGAAAAGCAAAACATGCACGATGGCACGATAGATCAAAGTTTCATTAGCCTATTACATGACTAAGTGAGCCGATAAAGATCAAGTGTTTTTCAAAGGATCAAATATATAAGCCGGCCGGCGCATCACTCATCGTGGCCTTGCTGACTTGAGCCTTCCGGATCATCCTTCTCCGGTTCTTCATCCTCCTCCGCTGAATGGAAGTTTGGTGTTGACCAATCAATGCCACGTAAAGCATAGAATTTAGCTTCATCATCAATAAGATTCGATGGGTCAACTTCAAGGGAGAAAGCATGCTTACGAATTGGAGGAATAAGACCCATCACTTTATAGGCTGGTGTAGACATTTTCTAGTTCTTTGCATCATAAGCCGGCTGATATTTTGAGATATTGGTTTCATCAGGAATTACTATCGCATGAGGACGAATTTATTTCACACAGGCGGCGAAATCTTGCTGGTCAAAAGGAGTGCCATCTTCTTTCAGGCTCGGATACCCAGTAGCTACCTCGCCCGGGTCTAGATCTGGTAACCATGCCTTGGCACGGCTCAAGGCCGTCATGGCGCCGGCTCTCACACATGACCATTTTATCTCTTGAATTCTTGTAGGCAGGATTGACAATTTTTTCAACACATCACTTAGCAGGTTGGGTCCTTGATTTGTTGGAGAAATTGTGGCTAGTGTGCACTGAGTTCCAATATATAGTTGTTCAACCAGCGTATATATGGCTTTAAGCTTCACCAACACATCTTGATCAAGATTACTACTCCTTGGACCTGTGTAGCAATTGTGGAAGTAATCAGTGGCGGTTTATACCATCATGGAAGAAATTCAATCTCAATGGTCACACCGTGACTTACCAAAGATAGCAGAAACCATCTGAGACACCTGGTGTTTTAAGCCGGTTAGCTCAGTGGTCACCTTTTCCAGACCAGCCTCAGCCTTTTCGGCATGCTGCATTAGAGTAGTTTTCTCTTTGGCCCAGGAGGTCCTTTCAGCATGAAAACAAGTCTTTAGTTTTTCCATCTCCTCCAGGCTAAACTTGAATTTTAAATTAGCTTTTCGGGTCTCAGACTCTTGAATCTCCAGCCAGGTTTTTGCATCAGCCAGTTGTGATTAAAGTTCAGCAGTGGCTTCCTGTACAAACACAGAGTTACAAACAAATTTATGCCCGGGTTACAGGAGTATAAGTCCCAAGCCTTTTGCAAGTAACAACACTTGGCACTTGGGGGCTAATGCATATTTGCTCATACTGAAGAGTTCTTCATACCGCGGTTTATATGACTAAGTCCCAAGCACTTTGCAAGCAACATAACTTAGCACTTGGGGGCTAATGCATATTTGCTCATACTTTATTAATATTTTACGATGACCCGCCAGTGCCACGAACAACCACATACGGCTCATGGGGGCTACATGAGTAAGTTCTGATCTTTAAACACTAATAAGTACTGGTTCATTCATGTTGATTAAACCGGCCCTTGGGGGCTACAGATGCAATGTTGATCATTAAAATCCGGTATAAGTGAAAGATGGTTTTTTGATGGATTTTTTCTCAAAGATGCTTTATACTCATTGCTATTCTAATGTCTACCGCATATTCAATTCTATTATACATAGTAGACTTGGGGGCTGACAGGATATATATACTGTACTTAAGCTGGAATTCATACCTTATATTTTTAATGCATTTGCTTCACCATATCAATTTCAAGATCTCGGCTGGTATGTACTTGGTTGAGGTAGCCAGAGGGTACTTCACTGCCGCTCAAGTGAGAATAGTGAGAAACATCAAATCTCACTTTCCACTTTTCAATAAACTCCTATTTAGTGGAGTGTTTGGCCAAAATAGTTGGATTTCCCGGTTCTGTAAAGCCGGTGCCAGTAATCGTAACATCGTCGATATGTGTCTCCGATGGTTTAACTGGGCTTGATGATCCAGCATTCAAAGGATTGAGTACTGACTGGTCACCGAAAGGGTCAGGAATCTCTGGTGGGGCCTCATGGGCAGCTTCTTCTGGTTGTTTTTTTAGCAATGTCTGAGATTGGGATTTGCTGCTCCGGTTCAGGGATTTTAGGATCTTCAACCGTTTTTGTCACCTTTGCCTTCTTGATAGGTTTTGCTTTTCCACTGCATGGTTCATGAGAGATCAGTACAAGTATAAGATCATAAGGATATGGAAAACAAAAGGGATGTTACCCAGGGGCAGTCTTGAAATCTGACAGCTGAGTTTGGGATGAATCGCCGAAAGAAGAGCGAGAAATCTCCTGATAATTTGAATCGGAAGGAATAAGTGGCTGATGAATAAGACCCACCAAAAGAGTTAAGTTTGGAAAGACTTCATTTTGCCGTTTACATGGAGCTGGAGTATTCGGTAAACCGGACGATAACTCTTCACCTCCGCTGGTCCGAGTTTGTCGCTGGCTCTCGTGCTGCTGTTGCTTCAAAAGAAAGTGCGGATCCAAATGAGCTAAGGGGTGTGAAAAGCTTACTTTCCGGGTTACCCGTCGAATTTTCTATCTTGGCAAAGGCTATGAGTCGGACGAAATAATAGTTACCTCTTCTTCAGCTGCTTGGTTGGCCCCCGTGTCATCCTGAGCATAGTCAGTGTCAATAAGGTGATTGAAAAAGGAGCCAAGGGATTCAAGGGCTACCTCCGACTCAGAGCTGTCATCCAGTTCAAACATGCTGGAGGCGCTTGATTTCTTATCTTTCTTAGTGGTTATCTTGGCGGCTTTCTTGGCAGCCCTGGCCTTCTTGCCAGCTTCATGGTCATACTTCTTCTTCCGAAAATCAGAATCAGCCTGTGAAAAGTCATCAAAGTTGTGTTAATAAAGCGTTTAAATGATGAGGTAAAGGTAAGAAAATTGGAGTCTCACATCTGGTGGCGGGTTAAGTTTGTAGAAAGGGTTCAGACCCACTTTGCTACAATCTTCCGGATCTTCATTCAGAAGGGACTTGGTCATTTTGTTGATTGCCTCATTAGTTAAGCACATAGAGCTGTGGCGCAGCGGATCTTTTATACCACCAGTGTAAGTACACATTAAGTTGGGCCGACGGCTCTAGGGTATGATTCGCCAGGAAACCCAACACCGAACCAAATCAATGCCAGTTAACCCATTTACCAGTAGAGCTTTAACCTTTGCAGTGCTAGGGGCAAGCTTTGCATGTTCGGCAATGATAAGTTTTTCAGGAAGAAGATGTTTCGGGTCCAGGCACTCGACACGATAACCCGACAAGGGATTCTCGTCAGCCGGAGAGGTATCTTTGTAGTAAAACCATGTTTGGTTCCAATCCTTGGGATGACTCGGCAAGCAAGCATAGGGGAAGATAGCATCTCTTCTTCATTGAATTAAGATTGCGCCAAGTTCCAAGCTGGTTCCGTTCGTGAACTCGTTTTGGTGGTTCAAATAAAAATATTCTCTGAAAATTTCAACACTAGGCTCCTCTTGAAGGTATACTTCACAGAAGACTTGAAAGCTGGAAATGCTTGACACGGAATTGGGTCCAATGTCTTGCGGATGGAGTTGAAAGAAGTGCAGAACATCTCAAAAAAATTTAGAGCCGAGCGGTGAAAAGCCCCGGTTCATGTGGTCAGTGAAAACAATGACCTCACCATCCTTTGGTTGAGGTCTTTCTTCACCTGGATTGGGGGCACGATAATGCATAACATTCTTTGTTGGCAAGTACCCGATTTTGACAAAATCTTTGAGAGTGTCTTCGGTAACAATGGACTTGACCCAGTTGCATGAAGTGGTTGTCTTTGGCGGCATTGTGAAGAGAAAAGCTTAAAGAAAAGAATTTTTTTGCCATGTTAGGTTGATTCATTAAAGTCGGAAGTAAAAACTGCAGCATATACTCCGAATGGTGGCTTAAATGGGGCCTACTGACATATGGCTAGTGAGAACCGGTGATGTAAGCTGCCATGATCAGATTGGTATATGTCAAAGTGGGAAATCTGCTAAGTGTTGAATAAACAGGTTTTACAGACTGGAGCAGTATTTGGATCTAGCATTGTGCGGGAAAGGAAAATAAATTAAAACCTAAATATTGCAGTCGTGGAGGAACTAACGCGTTGGTGAGATTTCTGTGGCTAAAGGGCATGTTCAATGATTAAGGTAAATGATAGAAATAGATTCTGCATATTTCAGCGGCCAGTTTTGGATCCAACTAAGTATTAAACAAAAGTGTGATGAAGAACGATGATGAACTCATGAGAACTGAAGAAACCCTAATGAAGATCTATGGTGGAGAAGATAAGGTACTCACCAGAACCGCTGAGCAATGGAGAGGCGCTGTAGTTTTTCTTTGGTCCTGTTCAGGTTGATGCAGCGGACAAGGTCGAGGACGACGATGAGCTTCGCGGCAGCGGCAGTCCTCAGATGTGCAGAGGTGTTGCGGAGGGAGGAGGAAGACGAGAAGGAAAGAAGGGGGCAGAATGGATGGGTTGTCGGGGCCTATTTATAAGGAAAGTGTCAGTAGGTGGGCGCAAGAAACGAGGAGGCCAAAATATGATTATCTAGCCTTTTCGACGCCTCGATTTTCGGGGTGGTTAATTAAAGATAAAGATCCGTTAAGATATGTCGTGTCTCGTACGAAATTAATGGCAGATGACGTCATGGCGGGTTTCCGTCATTCCAGAGGATGACATCATGGCGGGTTACAATATCTTGTGAAGAACAAATGAAGAAGGATTTTTTTCCTATGTTTTGAAGATTGACATGAACAAGTTCAAATCAACCTGGGGCCTAATGTTGGGGATGTAACTATCAGCTTAACCCGCCCGGGAGGGGCCGGGTTAAGCCATGGCGGTCTATCAAGACAAAGCCCATAAAGACGCTGAAGATGGCGGTTCACTATGAAGACTCGTTAAAAGGCCCAAGGCCCAGAGGCGTCTTAAAGACCATAAGCGTAAACCGCCATATATGTATAACTTGTATTGTAAGGCATGTGTATTTTGTCACCGAGCCAGACACGTTACATGAACCAGCTAGGACTCTGTAAAGCCGGTGGGCGTCAACCTGTGTATATAATGGGACGACCCAGTGGCGGTTTAGGGCAAGAGACAACAGATTGAATGTTACGTCAAGCGTATTCGCTCCCTGGTAATCGAGACATAAGTAATACCACCTCAACTGGAGTAGGCCTTTACCTTCACCGCAAGGGGTCGAACCAGTATAAACTCCTGTGTCCTTTGTCCCGTTTAACCCCTTTAAGCTAACCTAGTGCAATGGCTCCACGACTAAGTCCTCACACTAGGACATCTACCGTGACAATTCCACGACACATATGGCTATTGGGTCCAACCATTGGGAGACGGTAGCAAGGGATACCTACAACCGGTTTGGATGGTGATCAGTTATTAAAATAGATGTTTAATCATCTTATCCTATTTTTGCCGGTTGTGGCACTTTTCTTCTTTTTTACGACATTTATGCTCTTCTTGAGAGTTTGTACCGAATTTCAGACTTTGCTTAATAATATGGTTGCATGCATCATATTGATGCAGAGGCCGGGGGTAATCCTCTTCAAAAAATGACCTATCAAAAAATTCATTTCATGATTTCACCTATGTCATGCATGCCTTTTATTATTATCAGTCATGGACAATTAAAGAATTAGAGAATAATTGCGAGTCGCTAATGAAAGTGCGACTGTCCGAGACATTGGACCGTGGGTCACTGGTCGACTCTTTCATGGGCCTAAGTCCAGTCCCATGACTACGATGGTCAGAGGCGGGCATGGATGTTGTCCGGACGCCCACAAAGCCCGCTGCATTTGTCTACGATTTGCATGGAAAAAGTGCGTCTAGACCATCGAGCATACCGGTACAAGCCCGTGTTGGATGTCACAACACATCCGGACCACGTGGCCCGCACGCTTGCGGGTGGTTTCAGGGTCGGCTTTGAAGATGCCATAAGGCACAAGAAAGACAAGTCCACAATGCATTGACAGAAATCAGTATTTTGACTTTGTCAAGAATCTTCAGCACAAAATGGCCCCTCCAAAAATTCATTTCACTATTTGACCAATGTCATGAAGGAAATATGCCCTAGAGGCAATAATAAAGTTGTTATTTATATTTCCGTATATCATGATAAATGTTTATTATTCATGCTATAATTGTATTAATCGGAAACTTAGTACATGTGTGAATACATAGACAAAACTGAGTGTCCCTAGTATGCCTCTACTTGACTAGCTCATTAATCAAAGATAGTTAAGCTTCCTAGCCATGGACATGTGTTGTCATTTGATGAATGGGGTCACATCATTAGGGAATGATGTGATGGACAAGACCTATCCGTTAGCTTAGCATTATGATCGTTTAGTTTTATTGCTATTGCTTTCTTCATGACTTATACATGTTCCTCTGACTATGAAATTGTGCAACTCCCGAATACCGGAGGAACACCTTGTGTGCTATCAAACGCCACAATGTAACTAGGTGATTATAAAGATGCTCTACAGGTGTCTCCGATGGTGTTTGTTGAGTTGGCATAGATCGAGATTAAGATTTGTCACTCCGTGTATCAGAGAGGTATCTCTAGGCCTTCTCGGTAATGCACATCACTATAAGCCTTGCAAGCAATGTGACTAATGAGTTAGTTATGGGATGATGCATTACGAAACGAGTAAAGAGACTTGCCGGTAACGAGATTGAACTAGGTATGAAGATACCGACGATCGAATCTCGGGCAAGTAACATACCGATGACAAAGGGAATGACGTATGTTGTTATGCGGTTTGACCGATAAAGATCTTCGTAGAATATGTTGGAACCAATATGAGCATCCAGGTTCCGCTATTGGTTATTGACTAGATATGTGTCTTAGTCATGTCTACATAGTTCTCAAACCCGTAGGGTCCGCATGCTTAACGGTCGATGACGATTTATATTATGAGCTATGTGATTTGATGACAGAAGTTTGTTCAGAGTCCCGGATGAGATCACGGACATTACGAGGAGTCTCGAAATGGTCGAGAGGTAAAGATTCATATATTGGAAGGTTGCATTCGGACAGCGGAATGTTTCCGAGTGATTCGGCCATTTTTCGGAGTACAGGGAGGTTACCGGACCCCCCCCCCCCGGGGGGAAGTAGTGGGCCTTCATGGGCCTTAGTGGAAAGGAGAGGAGGGCCGCAAGGGTGGCCGCGCGCCCCCCATGGCAAGTCTGAAATTGGACTAGGGAGGGGGCGGCACTCCCCTCTTTCCTTCTCCCTCTCCTCCTCATTCCCGCTCTCCCCCTCTTAGAAAAGGAAGGGGAGTCTAACAAGGATTGGGAATCCTAGTTGGACTCCCCCTATGGTGCGCCCCTCTAGGCCGCCGGCCTCCTCCTCTCCCTCCTTTATATATGTGTCCATGGGGCACCCCAAAGCACAACAAACAATCTCTTAGCCGTGTGCAGTGCCCCCATCCACAGTTTAACACCTCGGTCATATCGTCGTAGTGCTTAGGTGAAGTACTGTGCTGGTAACTTCATCATCACCGTCACCATGCCATTGTGTTGACAGAACTCTCCCTCATCCTCAACTGGATCAAGAGATCAAGGGACGTCATCATGCTGAACGTGGGCTGAACACGGAGGTGCCGTACGTTCGGTACTTGGATGGTGAAGACGTTCGACTACATCAACCGCGTTACTAAACGCTTCCGCTTTCGGTCTAGGAGGGTACATGGACACACTCTCCCATCTCGTTGCTATGCATATCCTATATATATCTTATGTGATCGTAGGAATTTTTTGAATTACTATGTTCCCCAACAGTGGCATCTAAGCCAGATCTATGCGTAGATGTTATATGCATGAGTAGAACTCAATGAGTTGTGGGCGATAATAGTCATACTGCTTACCACCAATGTCTTACTTTGATTCGGCGGTATTGTTGGATGAAGCGGCTCGGACCGACAGTACATGACCGCGTTCATGAGACTGGTTCTACCGACGTGCTTCACACACAGCTGGCTGGCGGGTGTCTGTTTATCCAACTTTAGTTGAATCGAGTTTGACTACGGCCGGTCCTTGTTGAAGGTTAAAACAACACACTTGAAAAAAATCATTGTGGTTTTGATGCATAGGTAAGAACGGTTCCTGCTAGAAGCCCATAGCAGCCACGTAAAACTACCAACAACAAAGTAGAGGACGTCTAACTTGTTTTTGCAGGGCATGTTGTGTGATGGCAGCTGGAACTACGTCGGTGTTTTACCGAAGAGGGAGGGATAATGTAGAACAACGACAGTAGAGTATTTCCCTCAGTTATGAAACCAAGGTATCGAACCAGTACGTAGGAGAACCGAGCAACACAACGTAAACAACACCTGCAGACAAATAACAACACCTCGCAACCCGACGAGTTAAAGGGGTTGTCAATCCCTTTCAAGGTACGGCGCCTCAAGATAGGCAAGCGGACGTGAGGTAAATTGTAATAGATTGATAGATCGAACGACAAATAAAATAAATTGCAGAAAGGTATTTTTGTATTTTTGGTTTAATAGATATGAAAATAAAAGCAAGGAAAAAGAGTAGATCTCAAAGGCAAATATATGAGAAATAAGACCCGGGGGCCGTAGGTTTCACTAGTGGCTTCTCTCGAGAAAAATAACAAACCGTGGGTAAACAAATTATTGTTGGGCAATTGATAGAACTTCAAATAATTATGACGATATCTAGGCTATGATCATTACATAGGCATCACGTCCAAGATTAGTAGACCTACTCCTGTCTGCATCTACTACTATTACTCCACACATCGGCCGCTATCCAGCATGCATCTAGTGCATTAAGTTCATGGAAAAACGGAGTAATGCAATAAGAACGATGACATGGTGTAGACAAGATCCATATATATATATGGCAATAGATATAGATCTCGTCTTTTTATCCTTAGTAGCAACGATACATACGTGTCGGTTCCCCTTTTGTCACTGGGATCAAGCACCGTAAGATCGAACCAACTACCGAGCACCTCTTCCCATTGCAAGATAAATAGATCAAGTTGGCCAAACAAAACCCAAATATCGGAGAAGAAATACGAGGCTATAAGAGATCATGCATAAAAGAGATCAAAGAAACTCAATTACTTTCATGGATATAAAAACATAGATCTGATCATAAACACAAAGTTCATCGGATCCCAACAAACACACCGCAAAAGAGTTACATAATATGGATCTCCAAGAGACCATTGTATTGACAATCAAGAGAGAGAGAGAGAGAGAGAGAGATGAAGCCATCTAGCTACTAACTACGGACCTGAAGGTCTACAAAGAACTACTTGCGCATCATCAGAGAGGCACCAATGGAGTGAACCCCTCCGTGATGGTGTCTAGATTGGATCTGGTGGTTCTGGACTCTGTGGTGGCTGGATGAATATTTCGTCGACTCCCCTAGGGTTCTGGGATTTTGGGGGTATTTATAGAGCAAAGAGGCTGCCTGGGGGGCACCTGAGGTGGGCACAACCCACTGGGGCGCGCCAGGGCCTCCTGGCGCGCCCTGGTGGGTTGTGCCCCCCTCGGGGCACCCCCAGGTGCAACTAAGGCCCATTTCCTTCCTTCTGGCCCATAAAAAAATCATCGTAAAGTTTTGTGCCATTTGGACTCCGTTTGATATTGATTTCCTGCGATGTAAAAAACATGGAAAAAAACAGGAACTGTCGCTGGGCACTATGTCAATAGGTTAGTACCAAAAATGATATAAAATGACTATAAATGATTATAAAACATCCAAGATTGATAATAAAATAGCATGGAACAATCAAAAATTATAGATACGTTGGAGACGTATCAGCATCCCCAAGCTTAACTCCTACTCGTCCTCGAGTAGGTAAGTGATAAAAACAGAATTTTCGATGTGGAGTGATGTTCATCAAGTGATATCATATTATTTTCTTTGTAGCATGGACAATGGGAGTCTTATATGATTCAAAGCAATAGTCTAGTTTTGAAATAATAATTTAGATACTCAAGCATATCAACAAGCAACCATGTCTTTCAAAATATCAACGCTAAAATAAGTTATCCCTAGCCCATCATGCTCAAACATTGATCCATTCATGAAACACACTCGAATATTAACTACACACAATACTTGAGCATGATCATATTGCCTCCTAGTTGGTGCTTTTTATAAGAGAAGATGGAGACTCGAATTTTAAAATAAAAATTGCATAAAGAAAGTCCCTTCGCGAAGGGAAGTAGGGATTTGTAGAGGTGCCAGAGCTCAGAGCAAAAAATTTGAGATAAAAACATTTTGGGACGTGTATCCATCCCACCAACGAAAACAACTTAGAGTTCCGAACACTTTCCATGCTAGATATGCCATAGGCGATTCCCCAACAAAAAATAAAGTTTATTCCTTTTTCCACCATAACTTTCACTTTCCATGGCTAGTCGTATCCACGGGTGCCCTCCATACCAACACTTTCCAAGGAATTTATTATTTGACAACATAAAGTAAATTCATTTTTGTTTTTGCATTTCGGGACTGGGCATTCTTAATACATTTGCCTTACTCTCGTGCAATGACAAGTGAATAAACACTCATCTTGAGAATAACACATCTAGCATGGAAAATATTAGCCACCCGTTACCGTTCCGCGAGCGAAACAAACACACAAAATAGATGTTTATTTTGAAAAATAGAGATGGCACATGAAAATTTGCTTAGAATGGTAAAAGAATACCACATATAGGTAGATAGTGGACTCGTGTGGCAAAACTGGTTTAAAGGATATTGGATGCACAAGTAGAAGTCATACTTGGTGCAAAATGAAGGCTAGCAAAAGATTGGGAAGCGACCAACCAAGAAACGAATAATCTCATAAGAAAGCATTAAGCATAATTAACACTGAATAATGCACCACAAGTAGGATATAATTTTCATTGCATGATTATTGTCTTTCGTGCATGCATAGGGAATCACAAACCTTAACACCAATATTCTTACTAGAGCACAATTACTCATCAACATAACTCACATATCACATTATCATATCTCAAAACTATTACTAAGAATCAAGTTTATTTTGTCCAGTGATCTTCATGACATTTTTTATTTACTTTATCCTTATTGGATATGTATCACTTTGGCACTAATTTTCATGAGTTGCTTTTCATAAGCTCAACCAAATATAAGTGAAGATCATGAGCATAACAAATTTTCTTTCTCTCACAATAATTTAAGTGAAGCAAGAGAGAATTTCTTCAAAAAATTTACTAACTCTCAAACAAATCTAAGTGAAGCAAGAGATCATTTCTTCAAAAATACTGAGCACACCGTGCTCAAAAAGATATAAGTGAAGCACTAGAGCCAGTCCTAGCTCATAAAAGATTTAAGTGAAGCATAGATAGCAATTCTAACAAGTCATGACATAATTTTGGATCTCTCAAAAAGGTGTGTCCAGCAAGGATTGATGATTTAAACACAAAATAAAACAAGCAAAGACATATATCAAACAAGACGCTCCAAGCAAAACACATATCAGGTGACGAATAAAAATATAGTCTTGAGTAAAATACCGATAGTTGTTGGAAGAAAGCGGGGATACCACTCGGGGGCATCCCAAAGCTTAGTTGGTTGCTCATTCTTGGATAATAGCTTGGGATGCCGGGGCATCCCCAAGCTTAGGCTCTTACATCCTTCCTTCATCCATCGCAAGATAACCCAAAACTTGAAAACTTCAATCACACAAGACTCAACAAAAACCTTCATGAGATCCGTTAGTATAAGAATAATAAACCACTACTATAAGTGTTGTATCAAACCAATTCGTATTTTGTTTTTGTATTATATCTACTGTATTCCAACTTTTCTATGGCAAAAACTCATCAAATAAAAGCATAGAGCCATCAAAATAGTCACACAACAGAAAGAAAACAGAATCTGTCAAAACAGAACAGTCTGTAGCAATCTGACTATTTCGAATACTTAGGTAACTCCAAAAATTCTGAAAAATTAGGATGACCTCAGAAATTTGTATATTGATCTACTTCAAGTGGAATTGGTATTTTATCGCTTTCTGGTAAAAGTTTATAAATATTTTCATGAGCGCAAACTTTCTGTTTTTTCAGCAAGATCAAACAACTATTGCCCAAGAAGATCCTAAAGGCTTTACTTGGCACAAACACTAATTAAAACATAAAAAACAAAATCATAACAGTAGCATAATTGTGTTAACACACAGGAACAGGAAGTAAAAAGAAAAAATAAATTTATTCATTGGGTTGCCTCCCAACAAGCGCTATAGTTTTATGCCCTTAGCTAGGCATAAAGCAATGATCTAAGTTTTGTCTTCCGAAGTTTTAGCAACTTTTGTAAGGGTTTGCTCAAACCCGGGAGACTCTTTACGCTTCCCCAAATTCTCCAAAAAAGAAACCATCTTAAGATCCAAAATATCCAATCGCTTGTTGCAAAGAGTAATCAGAGTATTCATGCGATTGATACTACCGTCAAGGTGTGAGGGGTTCATTATATTTGTGTATTTCAACGATATGTTTATGCAAATCACCAAGTTTGTCCAGCATTTGGGATCCCTCGGGGGTAAAATGAAACCCCTTCTTTTGAGGTGGAATTCCCAAAATTCCCTCTAAGATTTCATAGGCAACATTGGTATCAAGTTCAATAAAATTTCCTTTAGCGGCAAAATTAAGAAGTTGTCTATGATGCAAAGCTAATCCTATGTAAAAATTACGAAGCAAAACCTTGGCGTCCCCCTTTAAGTTGGAAATAGGATATGATTCCATAAGCCTATACCAGACATCTTTCAAATTTTCTCCTTGTCTTTGCTTGAACTACAAGACTTCAAAGTTGGGTGACAAAGGAGGAGTAGGGACGCTAGCCATTGAGACTAGAAAGCAAGAGAACGACGAACGGAAAAAGAGAGGCGAATAAAACGACATTTTTTTGTGAAGTGGGGGCGAGGAAAACGAGAGGCAAATGGCAAATAATGTAAATTGCAGGAGATGATTTGTGATTAGGAACCTGGTTATGTTGAAGATCCTCCCTGGCAACGGCGCCGGAAATTCTCCTTGATGGCGGCTGGAACTACGTCGGTATTTCCCCGGAGAGGGAGGGATGATGTAGCACAACGACGGAAGTTCCCTCAGTTATGAAACCAAGGTATCGAACCAGTAGGAGAACCAAGCAACACAACATAAACAGCACCTGCACACAAATAACAACACCTCGCAACCCGACGAGTTAAAGGGGTTGTCAATCCCTTTTGGGGTACGGCACCTCAAGATTGGCAAGCGGACGTGAGGTAAATTGTAATAGATTGATAGATCGAATGCCAAATAAAATAAATTGAAGCAAGGTATTTTTGTTTTTTTGGTTTAGTAGATCTAAAAATAAAAGCAAGGAAAAAGAGTAGATCGCAAAGGCAAATATATGAGAAATAAGACCCGGGGGCGTAGGTTTCACTAGTGGCTTCTCTCGAGAAAAATAACAAATGGTGGGTAAACAAATTACTGTTGGGCAATTGATAGAACTTCAAATAATTATGACGATATCCAGGCAATGATCATTACATAGGCATCACTTCCAAGATTAGTAGACTGACTCCTGCCTGCATCTACTACTATTACTCCACACATCGACCACTATCCAGCATGCATCTAGTGTATTAAGTTAATGGAAAAACGGAGTAATGCAATAAGAATGATGACATGATGTAGACAAGATCCGTTTATCTATATGGTGGTATATATAGATCTCGTCTTTTTATCCTTAGTAGCAACGATACATACATGTCGGTTCCCCTTTTGTCACTGGGATCAAGCACCATAAGATCGAACCCACTACCGGGCACCTCTTCCCATTGCAAGATAAATAGATCAAGTTGGCCAAAAAAACCAAATATCGGAGAAGAAATACGAGGCTATAAGAGATCATGCATAAAAGAGATCAAAGAAACTCAAATACTTTCATGGATATAAAAACATAGATCTGATCATAAACGCAAAGTTCATCGGATCCCAACAAACACACCGCAAAAGAGTTATATCATATGGATCTCGAAGACACCATTGTATTGAGAATCAAGAGAGAGAGAGATGAAGCCATCTAGCTACTAACTACGGACCCGAAGGTCTACAAAGAACTACTTACGCATCATCGGTGAGGCACCAATGGAGGCGGTGAACCCCACCCTGATGGTGTCTAGATTGGGTCTGGTGTTTCTGGACTCTACGTCGGCTGGATGAATATTTCGTCGACTCCCCTAGGGTTCTGGGATTTTGGGGGTATTTATAGAGCAAAGAGGCGGTCCGGGGGCACCCTAGGTGGGCACCACCCACCGGGGCACACCAGGGCCTCCTGGCATGCCCTGGTGGGTTGTGCCCCCTCGGGGCACCCCTAGGTCCAACCAGGGCCCATTGCCTTCCTTCTGGCCCATAAAAAATCATCGTAAAGTTTCGTGCCATTTGGACTTCGTTTGATATTGATTTCCTGTGATGTAAAAAACATGGAAAAAACAGAGATTGACACTGGGCACTATGTCAATAGGTTAGTACCAAAAAATGATATAAAATGACTATAAAACGATTATAAAACATCCAAGATTGATAATAAAATAGCATGGAACAATCAAAAATTATAGATACGTTGGAGACATATCATTGTGATGTGATATGGTCAAGACGTGATGAGATATAAATTGTTGTATGAGATGATCATGTTTTGTATAAGTTATCGGCAACTAGCAGGAGCCTTATGGTTATCGCTTTTTTGTATTAAATGCAATCGCCATGTAATTGCTTCACTTTATCACTAAGCGGTTGTTGGGGAACATAGTATTTCAAAACTTTTCCTACGATCACGCAGGATCTATCTAGGAGATTCATAGCAACGAGCAGGGAGAGTGTGTCTATGTACCCTCGTAGACGGAAAGCGGTTGATGTAGCCGATCAAGTATCGAACGCACGGCACATCCGCGATCTGCACACGTTCAACTCGGTGACATCCCTCGAACTCTTGATCCATTTGAGGCCGAGGGAGAGTTTCGTCAGCACGATGGCGTGTTGACGGTGATGATGAAGTTACAGACGCAGGGCTTCACCTAAGCACTACGACAATATGACCGAGGTGGAAATCTGTGGAGGGGGGTCACGGCTAAGAAATCAACAACTTGTGTGTCTATGGGGTGCCCCTCCCTCGTATATAAAGGAGTGGAGGAGAGGGAGGGCCGGCCTCCTAAGGCGCGCCCCAAGGGGTTTTTCCTACTCCTACTAGGAGTAGGTTTCCCCCCTTTCCTAGTCCAACTAGGAGGGGGGGGGGGGAAGGGAAGATGCAGA